>NW_026623487.1:805014-870157 GCF_030028575.1 Malurus melanocephalus | reverse complement strand
GTTAGCAAAAAGTGGGGATTCTACAGGCATAGAAAAGATGCAGCTTAAAGATTTTTTTTTGTTATGTAGTGCAATTGGATTTTCTGCAGAGAAATTTGKTGTTCTTCAAGAGGAGTTGATGTAAAGCTAATGCTGTATAAAGATTGTATAAAAAGATAGGGGGGAAAAAAAAGCTGTTACAATCTTTCATTGCCTTCTAAGCCTGCTTTCTAAACACTGTGTTTCATGATAAAGGATCTTTAAGTCTCTCTTTAGCAGCAAACCAATTTTTACCAGTTGCAATTGTATCCCTTTTACTTTTTATTTCTTAGGAAGGGAAAAAGTAGCAACATTATTTTAAACCAGTCATCTCCTGTAAAACTTAGAGAGCTGTTACACTCCTCTTATGCCAAGTTTGAACTCCTTAAATGCATTTCTTTGGGTACATCTGCATTATAGATATAGTGTGGTTAGAACTTAGTGGTTTGGGGTTTTCCTTTTAAGCTGGTTTGGAAAAGACTCATTCTACCCCAGTTCCACAATTATTATCTGTAATAGTATTTATTATATTATCKCCAAATGTGAGAACATCAACTGTTTATGCTGCTGCAGCTGGTGTACTTAAGAACTCAGGTTAACTTACTTTAAAGGTACCTGAGCTGTTTCCAGGACATAGATCCATTTTTCATGTTTCTGAAAGGGACATTTGGACCGAGTGTAACACGTTGTTTTGCTTTTGCAGGAAGCGCATTTCCACCTTGCCTTCATCATTGCAGTCGGTTCTGCCCTGGCCGTATGTGCAGTCATGTACTTACTGCTCTGTATCGAATCCCTGTTTCGGAGATGGCTAACGCTGGTTGGAGTGATGATTTGGATTTGCTTCMTCACCGTGGGATATGTATCCCTTTTTGAGAAAGGAGATGGTTAYCAGCTGTGGGAACAGGTATGTGTGTTATGTTCACTCAGGCACTTACATACAAGTGGTAGTCAGTTCTGGATATGTTTGTATTAATGTGTTTGTGTGCTTTATTTTTTCAGAATGTTATAACTGCTTGATAACATTTCTGAGATTTAGATAAACTTTTAAAAWTTTGTTTTATTGATTTATTGCTGTAAAGTTTAGTCGGTATTCTGTATTTTAGTGAAAATACATTTCAGCTGAGAAGACTGGATAACTGCATGAATCTGTGTGGGAATTGCATCTTTAAGTTGTGATTGAATTGTATTTTTATTTAGGATTTTTACTATGTCTAATTACTATGAGTTCATCTCTGAGTGAATTTTTCATTAATAATACTTGCTTTGTTATTTTGTTAGTTTATATGGTTCAAAGAAGTGTTCAAGAAATGTATGAAGTACTCCAGAGCTGGGTGTGCTCTAGGGAGCARGTTTTTAAATTAGTGGGAGAGGTGAAGTGAACAATAAGAATTAATGACACATCCTGGCATTGCTGGGTGTGACTAAACTTCATTGCTTGCTATCTCTGATCAGAAGAYGGGCGATTTCATGAAGCCAAAAATACCATAATTTGTAGGAAACTCCTCCTAAGATTTCATCATGTAAGCAGAAGAGTTTTAATTAAATAAAAATGACTTTTTGTCTTGTTTTACCAACTCTGCCCCTTCCCTTCTTTATTTGAATAAAGAAAGATATAAATTATCAGTTAAACAACCAAAATCTGATTTGCATTATGGCCTGGATCCAGCACTGTACACTTAAAGTTGCTGTTCAGTATTTTTTTAAGTTAAGGAAGTACCTAATGCCTTAGGAAATTCCCCCAAATGTGTTATTCTTAACTATAAATGCAAATATGTAACAAAGCAAGATTTGGTTCTGCTGCTTTCAGTGCTGYAAGCCAATGTGGTTTAGTCATGTGGTGATAAATCATTCATATTGATTTTAAGTCTAAAATAAGGACGCCCTAGTCTGAAAAGTGAATAGATTAATTTCAGACTTTCACCTCAAGTTATGAATTTATCACAAATTAAAACTACTCTTTAAATGCAGGTATGGCCTTTGCTTTTCCATGCTTATAAAACTATCACACAGCGTTCAGAATGTTGTGTGATGGGGGTTGCAAATATGGCAGAAAAAARTGTTTCCACTCCARGTAAAATAGTACAGATATACACAGAAAAATAATTTAATTGAATGGAAACCCTTGTTTGCGTGTTTGTTCATTATTGTCCCAGTCAAACTATTTGTTCTGGCAAAACATTTAAGTGCAGACTGGACCTTGAGACTTCCTCGAAGGAAGATCCTGTCTGGAATGGCACAAGTTGAGTTGCTGTGATGAGGTGGAGCTGAGCCAGGAACTTGGCAGTATATTCCTCTGATCAGGGTTGTTAGCTTCCATATCTATAAGCTAACAATTGTAACAAATCCATTAATATGGATTTAAGTTTTACAGAACTTCCCTCTGATCTGGAGCTGTTTAGTGGCCTGTTGTGCATTTTGTAGAATCTGTGCAGCTAAATGGTTAGTGGCAATAAAGGTTATTCTCTTGTGGGAGGACCAGGAAGTATTGGTTGGATTTTTGGGTTTTATCAAACATGGAGTAAACAAACACATGTGATTGAGTGATGTTAAAATTAGAAAAATGTCTTGCAGAAGGTGAGAAATCTGATTCTGTTAACTATTGCTACCTTTGCAACACACTACTCCTGATGTGTGAGTACAAAGTGCATCCAAAGTGCATCTCCAGCTGTAAAGGATCAGTTCAGGATAAAGGGCAAGGACAACTGAAATTATAGGTGATATATCATGTTAAACCATCTTGTCTGTGGATCYATAGCTGTTATTCCCTCAAAACCCTTAGAGCTACCACTGTCCTTGTGGTTTTATCTGTGTTCTGAAATATCAATGTCTAATTGTTCAGACTGAAATTGAGCAAGAATCCTGCTATTTTGCTCCTGTTTCTGTAGTGATTTTTGGGATTTGCCAAATAACGTGCATGTGTGATTCTTTTTTTTTTATTTTTCTTTTTTGTTTCCAAAGGTGCCATTCTTTCTATTCATAATCTTCACAGTTTATACCATGCTACCGTTTGGGATGAGAGGTGCTGTCATAATTAGTGTTATTTCTGCTCTCTCCCATATCATTGTTCTAAGCACTGTGGTAAGCATGACTTCTCAAGAAAATAAAGAACCCATTCTGTTTCAGGTAAGAAAATAACCTRGTTAAGTAATTAAATTCCCTAGTCATGTTACCCTTTTCTAAACAGAATAGTTATGAGAGTAGCAAAGTTCCAAACTTCCACATGGGTGTTTCAAGTTCATGGATTTGGAGCTTTGGCCCAAAAAATCTTGGGCTTTTTGTAAAATCGCAATTTTTATGACCTAAGTTGAAGAAGTAGGATTATTGTATTAATTTTTTAAGTTAGTTGTTAAAAATGTGCCGAAGTCACTGTCATTATTCCCAGTCTGTGCTCTTTCAGGTGGGTCTGCCTAACTCCCTCAGGCACTGCCCACAGGGTGGATCAAAAGGGCCATTGGTGCCCTGGGAGTGCTGCTCAGTGCATTCAGGGCTCCCAACACTTAATAACAGGGTGTGTTCAAAGGAGCACCCCAGCTCTGGAGTGATCATCACCCAGCATGCTGATGCATGAGTCTGTGCACTGGTTTTCCAGAAATCAAACACTGGGGCCTGGAAATAAATGTTAAATGATAGAACAGAATTTTCTGTTTCGTTATTCTGCTGGATGCTTGCACAGGAATAACTGTTAAATAAAGTTAATTTATATTCTCCAGGTCCATCCTGGCTAAAAGCAACCTGAGATTTGTTATGTCACAGGGTAAGAGGAAATGAAACAGTCTGAGGCTGATTGCTTTTATGGGACTAATATGTTTGTTAGTGAAGTATCAATGACTGCCCTGCAGTAGGTAAATATTTTTCTTCTTGTGCAGCTCTTTGCCAATGCTGTCATTTTCCTYTGTGGCAACTTCATGGGTGCATTTCACAAACGTCAAATGCAGGTTGCTTCGTGGGATTTGTACAGATACACCTTAAAGTGCATTCAGGTCCGAATGAAACTGAAAATTGAGAAGAGGCAACAAGTGAGTGAGCTAGTTCATGCTATGAATTACCTGCTTTCATTTCCAAAGTCTATAAATTCATAAGGTTGGTGACTAATCCATTCTGAAAGATTTGGTCCAATCTTTGTGATACCCACCTACTGTCAAAAATAAAAGTTGTGCCATTTGTTGAACAAAAGAAGGAAGTTAAAGGGTGGAAGCTGTTCTCTGGGGCTTGCATACACAAAAATCACACTATTTGTAACAGGAATGTAATTGCCAGTCATTTTAGTTCCTTTCTTCCTTGTATAGACGATTTCTGGGACTCGCCTAAGGTAACTTATGRGAACATATCCTTACTGCCCTGAAATTACTTGTGAGGTAACTTCAGCAGTTAGTTTTATGCTTTTTCCATGTTGAATTCTAAAGTATTATTTCTTCTTATATTTTCTTATCTCACAAACTATTTTTCCTTTTCTAGAAGGAAAAAATTGGACACGAAGGGAGAAAAAACCCCATATAATAGATTACAGTATTTATTTCCATAAACTCCATCTTCTTTTATTCAAAGAATAAGCAAGGAGCATGAATTTCTTACTGAGGAAGGATTGTAGAGAGACATCAATGCTGAAACTAGGGCATCTTTCCTGGTATAAACAGGTTTAAGAGGGGCAGCCCTACAGGGCTGATGTGTACTATGTTCTTTGCCCAGYAGTTATTAGATAAAAGGAAAGGGACTGAAAAAGTGACTGACCTGGTCAAACTGAAAAGAAGAAAATGCCACACTGCCAGTGCAAGCTGTTCTCTGATGCTAATCTTGTGAGATGAGATGACAAATCTGTATGAAAGCCCTGGCAGAATTTCTCCACRCATCCGCCAGGGATCTGATCACCTTACGCAGGCAGTGTGCTCTCATTTCCTGGGCAGTGTGGTAACTTCCATGCGTGTTCAGGATTTTGGTTTGGGGATTTTTTTTTTTTTTTTTAATAGTTTGTTTGAAGTGTAAATGTGCTCAAGTCTATGGGAAGCTTTCTTTTCATCTGTGTTGCAATTTGTCAGGCAATTCTGAGTATTCATTTTGCCACCYACTTTTTCTCCATGAAAAAGATGTSACACTGCAAYGCTTCCTTGAAAACTGTGTGATGTGTCAGCCTCCCATGGCCCTGTTATGTAGCCTGGGATTTGGCTGTCAGTTTAAACTCTTTCMCAGGGTTGACTCTCCTAGTACCAAAATAGTAGATGAGGGGAAAGGAGGTGTTTCTGTTTCTGGGATCAGTCTTTAGCTAAACTGTGCCTATACCTGATAAACTGATGCTTAAGGATTACCTCTTCCCACTGTGATCCCAATTTCTTCCTGGTGGCAGTCACTGGTTAACCCTGGCAGCTTTTGCTGTCTGTACACGGCTGCATCGGGTATTCAGGAATAGGGGACAAGGATTAATATAAAATTTAGCATTTTACTTGGCTGCACAATGTGTTAACTTTCTGTTGTTGTTGTCTGAAAAAATTTCTGCTTGTTGCTGCTCCGCACAGAACTTCCTCTTCAGTGGTGACTCTATCTATGGGGTGGTGGAGCCCTTCCTGGCTGAGAGTATTCTTTTTATCTTCCTCTTCTGCCCAGCAACTTACCAAGGTCTTCTATGAAGAACAGGCATCTGAGTCAGTGCCAAACGGTGCCCCAAACAGTCAAACAATGGAAGTGGGTTTTGAGGAGTCTSTTTCTGCTTCAGTTCAAGACTTCATTGCAGTGGCATTGCTTCCTGGTTGAGTTTGGCTATAGCAGGATGTAGTTTACACTTTTGTATCTGTTATTTTTAATGCTGAATAGMTTATCAGGTATAGAACATAAGCTTTTATAGAAGCTTTATCAGAAAATGCCAATATAACACTAAGATTAGTAGACAAAATAAAAAGTAACTTATCCAGAAAATGGAGTACTGAATACTAATTTTTTGTGTGTGTGTGTTCATATTTACAAAGGGATGTCACACCTAGGTCACAAAGAGCAAAAGAAAAAAATATGCAACATCCTTGCATAAGTGTAAAATCAATAATTTGGAGAACAGCAGTGTGAAAGTCTGCTGGAAGACCTGACATGCATTATTCAAAAGCTATTTGGATAAAAGCATTTTTGTTTGTTTTTATTTTTTTAARTGCCTTCTTGCTGTCAGTAAAATTCTGCTGTTTCAAACTGAACGGTGTTAATAGTTTTGCATAATTATTTTCCCCCCACCTCTTTATAGGAAAATTTGCTTTTATCCATCCTGCCTGCTCATATCTCTATGGAAATGAAGCTGGCAATCATTGAGCGACTGAAGGAAACTAATGATAACAGGCAAATGCATGACAACAACTTCCACAGTCTATATGTAAAAAGGCACCAAAATGTTAGGTAAGTGGAAATCCTGGAAATAATTGTATTAATACAAATTTCTGATTCTTATCAATACATATGCTCCAGTGAAATCAAAATTTGGAGGCAGAATTTCAGGCTGAAGTGAGCTGCTTTCCTGTTATGGGAAAACGTGTTGAACTGGTGTGATGTCTTCTAAGTCAATGGAGATGCCTGAACCCTTTTTGCTGGACTCATTTCCCAAACAGGAGAGAGAATTTTTCCATTAAATGCATTTCAATGGTTGTGCTGACTGTGGAATTGACATATCTTCATATTTCACTTTTCCTGCTTTTTCCTTTTGCTCTTGTCTAGCATTCTTTATGCAGACATCGTAGGATTCACTCGCCTTGCCAGTGACTGCTCTCCTAAGGAGCTTGTAGTGATGCTGAATGAACTCTTTGGAAAGTTTGATCAGATTGCAAAGGTAGGTTTGCAGTTTGTGATGTGGGGCGTGTTAGTCCTGAAGTCAGGAAGACTGGCTTTAAAGCTAACTATCAAAAGTACATTAAAACAAAATTTAATAGAAAAAAGGGGAAATTTAGCAGGTTGTTACTTTAATTCCAGTTCTTGAGTTTGCAGGTTTATMTGTATTATTTAGGAAATTGTCTAATGGTGATCAATAACTACAAGAGGGCTGTAGGAGGTTCTGTATACAAACTCACTGAAGAGCTTTGCTGTATTCAGCTCAGGATTTTTTTTTCACATTACAGGGACTATATCACCTACATGTTTGTGTGTTGTGTTTGTGGAATCCTAAAAATTTGTTAGAAAAAGCTGGAAAACTCTCAAATTATTCATAAGCACAGTAGTGAAATTTCTGTAATTAAATCTTTGTGGATGTTGTTGAATAAATTCTTAAATATGCCACTGATTAAAACCTGTCTAAAATCCTAGTAACATTTTTGACTAAATGACATGGCTAATCTTTGCATATTATATGACTTAGTTGCTCTGAACTCTTCAAGTAGTGACAAATAAGAATTGTACTGTATCTATTGCAATTGTATTGTTGCRAAGCAGCTAAAAAGACAGAATAATTTATGTCATCTTAGTTGCCAAATGACAAAATTTCKTTTAATGCTGAAGTAGAAGCTGAGGTTGAACAGTTTTGGTCAGGTTTTGTAACTGTTTTGCAGGTACAAAAATAGAAACAATTCTACATTTTGAGTGGTACATTTTAATTTCTCATTCCTGTCTGCAAATTACCCTGTAATGTCTGGATTTAGTGASTCAAGGTCTTTTGCAACTCTGTGGTTCAGCTGTGAGAAGAGATTCCTGCTTTTTGTGCTATTTTTATTCTGCCAGAGAGTATTCTGTCATCTTTTCCATAAAGAACAAACGTTGCAAGCTCCAATTTACCTAATAAAAATGGATGGCTAAGCTGAACGCTGAGCTGGATGCTGAAGTGCAGCAGCTCTAACCTAGGGCTGGGTTTCCCTGCTGGTCCCTCTGACATCCTCACTTGTGGCACTGCTCAGACCCCAGTGGGGTGGTTATGATGTGGAGAATGATGAATGTKCCCTTAAGGCTTTGAGTGATGAGGRAGAGCAGCTCAGATYGGTRAATGGCCACACATTTGGGCTCATTTTGGAGTTTATTTAGGAACTGCTGGGGTGTTCCCACAGCAGGTAGGATTGGACATCTGGAGGTATTGGCTGCCCAAATTAAGCCATCTCTCCTCATCAGTCAAACACTACACAGCCTTGCAGAATTAGCCCTGGTTTGCTTGCAACCTTTGCAGTTAAAATTCTTCAGTAGAGTGTTAACAAAAGACAGTATGAGAGGCTTTTTGCTTTGTCCTGACAGTCATTGGCAGCAGTATCCTCTGTTGCACAGTTAGGAAAAAGTTTTTTTTGCCGCCATATAGTACTGTGGGGTTTTTTATTAACAGTAGCAAACTGTAGTGTGTGCCAGCTTCCACTTCAGTCATATTTAAAACAACAAACCCCATTTTGCCTTTGCACAGCTACCAGGTTGGGCATCTGAATTCCTAAGTTTTCCCTCAGTGCTGGGAGGTTTAACGATATGACACCACACACTCCTACTTATGAGGCTGCCATGTAAAAAAAGAGGGAAAACTGCCCATAATTCAGATGAAGATTAAAAGATAGATAAGTAGATTTCATCCTTTAGATGGTAAATTCTGTGACAGTTTTATTTTATATATAGTTTTTCAACTGCATGTAGTTCCAAGAAAAAGGTGAAAAACTAACAAAACTGGTTTATTTCAGAAATGCTTTAAGTGGTCGTTTTTGTTCTCTCCAGTGAGCGATGTCCAGGCATTCAGATGTGCAGAAGTAGTAAATTTTGTTTCAACAAGTGTTGAACAAAGCYTGATCTTCTCAGGCCAGAAGCTTTGGAGCTGTTAGCCTGCAGTTAATTTTTTTCCTGTTAAATATGTTTACTCTAATTTCACAGGAGAATGAATGCATGAGAATAAAAATCCTGGGAGACTGTTACTACTGTGTCTCAGGCCTGCCTGTGTCCTTACCAGTTCATGCCAGGAACTGTGTTAAAATGGGACTTGACATGTGTGAAGCAATCAAGTAAGTATTACACAGAAAGCTGTTTAAAATACAGATGCTGTGAAGAAATTGAATAAAATAATTAGTTTTTTTGTCAGCATTCAATATGTATTTATTAGCTGTAGTTGCATAGCTCTGATCATAAGTTTGTCTCATCTTTSCACCAAGTGTATGATGAGACTAAACCTTAACAGATCTCCAGAAGGAGGGGAGCAAATGAAAAGCCTCCTGCTCTAATGCCCTCRTGCCTCTGCAGGCAGGTGAGAGAAGCCACAGGAGTGGATATCAACATGCGGGTTGGGATTCACTCCGGGAAYGTGCTGTGTGGCGTCATCGGCCTGCGCAAGTGGCAGTACGACGTGTGGTCCCACGACGTGTCCCTGGCCAACCGCATGGAATCTGCCGGAGTACCGGGGTGAGAATCCTCCTCTGTCACGGGCCTGGCATTTCTAACTGTGCCATGAAACAAATCCTCATAATGGGATGATGGAAATAGGACAAATACGTACTTAGCAGGGCTGTAAAATGTTGGTGTTTTCTGATTGCGTTTTCAATGAGCTATAAAATTCTATTCTTAGGCAAGTGACTGCTTCTTGACCTTGCCTTCATCAGAGAAACGTCTGCATCTTCAGCAGGGCATTATGTTGATTTAGTTAATCCATGCAGTACACATGGATAATTGCACATTTGTGGATTTAGCTAAAGAATAGTTGTGCTACTTAGGACCAAGCCAAGCTGTGTCTTTACCCAGTGTTTCTGCTGATGTATGAATCACTCCCATTTGTTTTATATCAGCTCCATATTCACCACTACCACCTCTCAAACCCACAAACAACTCTAAAATGCATCGTGGTGGGGAGGATCCAAGCAAGGGGACTCCAGAGCTGTTGCTGGTTGTGCATTATTCCTGTGTAGCATTTGCCATGGGCAGTGGTGCTGAATGTAACTTGCAATGTGCTGCTTAGCAATACAAGGATTGAGGCTGAGGCTGGTCTCTTGMAGCCTCCTTAAAATGCTCATTGAAAAGAACAGATATGAATGCTTTTCGACAGCACCAGCATTTGCATTTTCCTCATTTAGGAAAGTGTGCACTTCTCCTGTTTTCTAAGTTAAATTTAAGAATTAGAATTAATATGAGAACCCCATGTAATTTTTTTCCCTTTCTTATTTTGGTAGTTTGCACTAAAAAAAGGCCATTATAAGACTTCTCCTTTTYCATTCCCAAATCTGACCATGATTTTTTTTTGTTTCGTGGCAGTCTGTGCAAATTGGTTTCTTTTGGTAAGTGGTTCTAACCAGTGACATCATAGGGTTTTTTATTATTTCAGACAGCTTTTAGGTGTATTCTTGTAACTTAAAAACTAAAGTGATTTATCAGGTGATAAGGGGGATATGAATATCAAAATACTTTGTTGCACTGGTGACCGAAACAGAAAGAAAATGAGTTGGATCTTGGTTAACAGTTACAACACCAGCCAGGTTGAAGGCTTTAGTGTGTTGACTCAGCATGATTAAACAAGAATAAAGAGTTGTAAAGTTTCTTTTGTTGGTAAAGCAAACAACATGACTCTGAATATGGCACAAAAACATACTTAGTCACGTTTAGGACCTTTGCCTAATCTCGAAAACTCTGATTATTCCCTTATGCTCCTCAAGTTCATAGTTGATAAGCTGGTAAAGAATTAAGCTGGTTTTGGTTGTCATGCTGATTCAGAAACATTGTCCTTATTACTTCCTATATCTGTACCTATGTAATACTTGCTTATCTTGTGTTTCTAAGCTAGCCAGAGGAAACACCTTCCTGTGGAAGACTGAGACTGACAGCGTGGAATGGGTTTTGTTCACTAGGCAAATGTTACGTTGTATTTGTTTCCTGCTCTGCAGGGAAATTATTTGTTGTAGATTCCTCATTCTAATGCTATCTAGTCCTGCTCCTTTGGAAGCAGTTTTGTCTTTAGGAGTGAGATAGAGGTTTTATTTAAAACAGGAAACATCTATTTTGACTTTCAGTAAATGAAGGAATTCTAAAGAATTTTGAAAGGACACAGGAAAAATTCTAGCTTTTATAAGTATTTTCTTTTCAGTGACAGAGTATCCTGGTTCATCTTCCCTGTGATTGAAAAAAATGGCTTGCATGCATAATAGTGTAATACATTTCTAAAGCAGAAAGAAGTAGGATAAAATCAAAATTAAAGATGCATTTATGACCAATTCTCTCTAATATGTAAATTCCTGAAAGCTCAGCATGTGTTATTCTCCTGTCAGCATAGGAAAGTGGGTGCAGCGTGCTGGATGTTCTGTTCTGGCATGACAGGGGCTACAGTGCGTGTTGGAGCTTGCCTGTGAGAGCAGCTCTTGGTTTTGTGCTTATCCTGGCATCCAGTGAGCAATTAGTAACTGCTGAGAGATCACTGGCAACCAGTTCGGAAAGAAGTTTGCAGTGAGATCAGAAATCTGCTACACCAGTGTGTGATTGGACGGAGAGGGGAGAGGAAGCTTGGTAAAATGCGAAATGGTGGGTAGTGARAAATACACTGCCTTTTGGCTGAAGTGCAAAAGCACAAGAAACTTGCTGCAGTACATAGCTGTGTTTTAGGGCTCAGGGTACAGACATCACCCAAAATGCCCCAGTACCTGTGGAAGAAAATGATGCTTTAGAGCAAAATTTAAAATTTCAGATTTGAAGGTTCACCTTAATTGCAAAACTGTGTAGTTAATATTCCCTCTCTCTCTTTTTTTTTTTTTTTTTTTTTTTTTTTATGAAAATTCCCACTAAAAAAAAGAACATGCATCCTCTGCAATACAAAACTCTTACCACATTTGAAAAGTGTTGAGGATGTTTTCGTTCTTGGGAGCTACCATTAGTAGTTTTCAGGTCATGGCTAAAATACCTTCATGCAAACCTACATGCAGCATTAAGAAGTAGAGGTGGGTGGGACAGTCATTCTCTTATTCTTTGTTGTTAGGCAGGAGTGCTTCACATTCTCAGTTTCCTTTCTGGAATTGTACTTTTCCCAGCCCTGAGCTAATGGATTGTAGGACAGTGTTTAACCCCTCCATGCCAAAGAAAAGTGAGAAAAGCATGGGAAGATGTACAGTGAAAAAGTAGAACTTAAGAAATGCTGTTTTATGACCACATTCAAGTCTCTTGTTGAGAAATTATATGGAAAGATATTACTCATAGCTTATGTGGAAACACATTATTTGGGATATACTGACTGAAATAACATTTAAGGGAGAATGTGAATAGGTACAGAAAAACAGTGGCTGCTCTCCTCAGAAGTGTGTTGGTGTTGTTGCTCTGTTGCCTTTTCCTCAGACTGTTAAAGGGAGAAAAGACTGACTTTTAGAATTCTCCTCTGAGTTAACAAAAAACCTTTCCCAGCTTTCTTTTCCACGACTTTTTGTCTCCTCCCCTCCTTGTGCATTTCTAGCACAAAACAGCTCTCACTTGTGTTTTGTTCATGAGTTTTCCTGCAGCTCTCACAACCTGCCTCTGAGCCTGCCTGTCTTGTGAGTCATCAGATCTCCTTTGATCACGTTTCTTCTAGTTTCGTTTATTTYCCTGCTTATTTCAATTTAATTTTATACTGATGCTGTCTCGTTATGGGAAGTGGGTTTTTAGCATGCKTGCTATGAATGGTGTACTGTAGTAAAAGATTGCAAATATAATTTTAAGTACTGGCAGGATTTTTCAGTTGGCTGCCAAAGCTGGAGATGGCTGAAAAGCAGAAATGTCAGCAGTGGCCATTGAAATGTAAATTAAATGCTTGATGTGACCTTTCTGTGAGTGTTTGGGTCTCTTGTTCTTTCTCCTTTTCTCAGCCGTGTGCACATCACTGAAGCAACATTAAATCACCTAGGCAAAGCTTATGAAGTAGAAGAAGGGAATGGACACCTGAGGGATCCTTACCTTGAATCCATGAATATCAAAACCTACTTAGTGGTTGATCCAAGGGTATGTTTTTAAACATACATATTTATTCTAGTATATACATGCATTAGAAGTACATAAGTTTCTGTGGTGCATACGTCTTTTTCATCCAGGAATAGAATTAAAGCATGGTGTGAGTCTCCTGAGTATCTTGGATTTGGGAGGTCAGATCTGAAAGCACATCCTGCTTTTTTATGACATGCCTGTTACACCRAAGGTAATAAGTGTTATGCTGAAACCTCTTATGTGATGCACTTATACATAGTGTCTTACGTGTTTTTACTCTTTGCATGAAGTSTGTCTCACAAACCCAGGTCAAAAGGTGAGGATGAAGGAACGAAACAATACCTGTACTATGTGGCCACTTTCAGATAACATACTCCCTGTAAAATAGCATCAGACATCTTCCTCACTATCTGAAAAGTAGATTCACCTTCTGCTCMGGGTGTAAAGTTAGCAACTGTTGGTTGCTCCTTTAGAGCCTGTTAACTACAAACACCTGGAGTATTGCTATTTTGAAGTGGCTTGTGGTTGATGAGTACAATGTTRTAAATGAATAAAGAATGCAGATGAGGAACTTCTTTCCTTCATGATTTTTACAGGAAGGAACAGCATAGAGCCATATTTAATTAGCAAGAAATCAATCTTATCTTTGTTATGTTTTTCAATATTGCACACCCCACCTCCATTGCGCACAGCACATACTCTCAGAATGAGGACCTGGGTCTATTAAAATGGTCTCTRCTCCCTTGAAGATACTTGTGAAATGTTAGAGAATTACCAGTCACTCTAATGTTTATTATGCTGTAGTTTCAGCCTCCCTGTAGTTCTGGAAGGGTATTGCTGTACTGCCTGACTCAGCACCTGTGACATAGGGATATAATCTAATGTGGAGTCTGTAATTTGTGGGATCTTCTAACCACTGTTTTGATACACCCCAGCTCAGGAATTTGGAATCTTTTTCCCCTGCAGTAGTGCTGACTGCAAGGAAACTATCTGTTCAGAAGATCCTGTGAACCCTTGCATCACTGTAAATAAACCTGATAGTTTTACTATTGCAGTGTTGCAAGTGAAGGCAGCTGAAGCAATTCATTGCATATGCTGTGATTTGCTTTAGCTCACATTAGTTAAATGAGATAAAGGACTTGAAGTTGGCTGACAGTGTTGCTGATGTGTTAAATAGTGAGATTGTAAAGTCTTAAATTACTCAAGTATGCAGAGCTTCAGTTTTTTTGTAATTTATCTGAATTTGTGTTTTCTAAATGAGCATTGTTTGTTTCCATTAGTCCAAACAATGCATATCAAACAATCATCTSCCTAAAACACGAGTGAACGACGGGCTGAAGATGCGCGCGTCCGTGCGGATGACGCGGTACTTGGAGTCCTGGGGAGCAGCCAGGCCCTTTGCCCACCTCAACCACAGGGAAAGCGTCAGCAGCGACTCTTCAAGTTCCCAAGGCAGGCGAAGGAAGGTGAGATCTCAACAGTAAATGGCAACATACCATTGCAAACTGCTCCTGGTGGCTATGGAGGGAAACTCAAAATCTGACGTGAATGTTGTGGCTCAGTGTCTGCTCTTAACCTTGGTGTTCAGTGTGCACACAGAACTGCCAAAGTACCTGAGCAACGTCTCTTTCTGTCAGAAATTAACAATATTTAGATTGCCAGTCTCTCTAGCATGCTATAATCATAGTATGCCTTCAAAGTAAAACTCTCTTTTTTCCTATCCTTTTTTCCATCTTGTCTGCTGTGTGTGGCTTTGGAAAAAGAAATAGATGCACTCAATATTTACTTGAAATGTATAGAAAGCCAGTAGTCTCTTCACATGCTCTCCCTGCAATTGGATCTTATCAATAGAGAATTTTTAAGATCAAGAATTCTTAAGATTTTTAGAATTTTAAAATACAAGAAGACTAATTTTTCCTTCCATCTGCTGTTTCTGAGATAGGAGATATGCATGCTTTTGGGTGTGGTCCTGGAGCCACAGCTGTAGTAAATTTTAATTTAAGCATCCATCTGTCCATTCAGGTGTGTGGAAATRATTTCCAGTCTGCTGGCCTCTGCTGGTGCTTGCTTGATTATTTTGGTGTATAAAGAAAAATGAGAGGGAGGATCTGTTTAATTATTTCCTAATAATATTTTTTTTTTGTCAGAAAACACTCACTTCTCACTTGTTAAAGCARAAAACATTGCTGGAAAGGGTTGATTTTTATAAACTTTTCTATTTGAGTATGATTTTTGATTTTTAAAATTTCTGAATGGCAGTTCCTTGATGTTTGTTTTCAATAGTTGTTTGCCATTCTCAGTGTGTAACTTATTCTTCATTCCTTATTTTATTTAGGAAATACCTTTGTGTGCTACTGGGCGTCAGAGAACTTCTGATAGGTTTGTTGAGTACCTTCTTTTCTTTTCTTYGGGCTCCTGTGCTTCTCTTGCAGTTCAGTGTGCTGTAAGCATGTGATCATTTGGTTGATTAATCACTGTGTGTATGGTAGTCCTGCTTAGAAAGGTTAAGCTAAATCTTTGGCCTTTAGAAGATTTCTCAGCTCRTGTTTGTTATTGTTAGCAGACTCTAAAAGGAGCTGCCCCCCTCYCTTTTCCCTCAGATTCCATTTTGCTTGCTGGGCTGCAGCAGGATGGAAGGGAATTGGGAAGGGAGAGCCTCAAAGAGCTGTGGAAAGATTTGGGTTTGGTTAGTATTATTAATGCTTGCCATTATAATGTGATGAAAATTGGCACTTACAATGATGCCTGTAGCACTGAGTTAAATAAAGAGCTGATTTTCACTTGTGAAATACTCCCTCAAAATTTTGTCAGAATGCTGTCTTGAAAAATGTATCATTTGAGTAACTAGAGAAATGTTTAGTAAAGTGCTCATGSGTGTATTTGTTTATCAGTGTGGAGCATTTTGGTTTAACTTTTCCCTGGAAGGTAAAAAGAAACTTCTCCTTTGTGTGCTGAGAGTGTGCTCTGTACCTTTATTTCTGAGTAACATTTGTAACACAGACTTCATTTCATCCTCAGAAATTCATCTCAGAAGGGAAGGATAGAGGAAGATATTTATGATGAAATGATGTCAACTATTGAAGGCCTCAGTTCAACTAAGTATGCACTACTTTATTTTTTTCTTCATCTTTTCTTTGAGATTACCCTGCATTTTCAATTTAAGCCTAGATTTAATATTTACTTATGAGAAATGAAAAATCATCAGGATTTTTGCCCTGCCCCTTTTTTGGTCTTTGTGTTGTACTCAGTTTCTTTTTGGATTTAATTTGAATATAAGAGTATTGCTGCATTATTTTAGCAAAAAGCCAGCGACTGGTCTTGCTGTTTAATATGGTGTAGCACTATGACATAGCAAAAACATTGTTTTGTCTCTTATGATTGTCCCAAAGTAATGAGCTGAACTGCAGTGTAAGATGGGATAGGTAGTTAATGTTTATCTTCTCTTTATTAAAACAAGAAGTTTCATTAAATGGGTGCTGTCCGGAGCAAAAAAAACTAAGTACATAAGTCAAAACAGTTTGGTGGGTAATAAAGTTGCTTTAGTGTCTGGTCCCCTGAAGGCAAAAGGTCTGTCAGATGCAGGTGGTTCCTTTGGCAGCACATTTGCATTTTGAAGCCGATGAACACAGGCAATGATGGTGGTTTTCTATTTTTTTTTTTTTTTTTTTTTTTTTTTTTTTTTTTTTTTTTTTTTTTTTTTTTTTTTTTTTTTTTTTTTTTTTTTAATTTAAAATCAGTATTTAAATTCCTAACACATGTAAAANGTTTTTTTTTGTTGTTGTTGTTTTTTTTTTTGTTTTAATTTAAAATCAGTATTTAAATTCCTAACACATGTAAAACGTTGAATTTGGGAAGAAAAACTCTTTCCTCTAAATTCTAGGAAGGCTGTACCTCAGCTCTTCCTAATAGAGACCTGATATTATTTAGGGGAAGTTTTTGGAGACTGTGAACCATCTCTAACATCTGCTGTTATACTTTACTGTTTGTAAACTTTTGGGAAGGCTTGCAGTTACATTTTTCATGTAGCTGGCAGAGACTGCTGTCTGTGAGTGTTGTGGATCTGCCTGTCAGAGGAATAAAAACATAACCACTGTTCTGTTCTGCTGTGAAACAGAAGGACCTTGCAGAAGCATCAAATGTGTGTTGAGAGTGGCACTCTGAGCCCGTGAGCTGTGGGGTCTCAACTACAGCAATGATTTTGCATTCTGGCCTTGGCCTTTGTGTGCTCCTCMTAACCTCTGTCTCCTCTCTCTGGCTGCAGTCCGTGGTGTGGCAAATCAGATGACTTCTGTGGATTTTCACTGATCTTTGCAGAACCTGGTCTTGAAAAAGAGGTTGGTAAGAGCAAAATAATCCTTCTTGGTCTTTGATTTGCCCTTGAGAGCAGCATAAGAATATGTTTGAAACTGTTTTCATTCTGAAACTGGATTCTGGAGGTGGCTACACATCCTGAGAGGTTTTTGGTAACTAATGGAAAGCAGATCTCATGAGTCATTTGAACTGGTCATTCTTCCTTGAGAATGCAAATTCTGAGATGAAGGGAGATTGTCTCTAATCTGTGATCAAATTCTTGCCATAAGGGAGTTAGTGGGAGTTTGGCAATTTTTCTGYATAAACTACTTCTCTCAAAAGTAATGAGATTTAAAGAAGGAAAAAGYATTTCTGCATCCATAATGAAAATACTTTATTTTCTGTGGCTGTTTCATTGTAGATATAATGTTGGTATTTGTTAGGTATAGTGTACTTCTTGTTTTTAGTTGCTCTTTAATTTAGTCTGCTGTAGTGTTCTGTATGCAATTACTGGTGTGGGTRTGTATGAACACTTTAAGTTTACTTCTGTGTATTCTGCATATATRCTTCTGTGTCCTTTTTTGATATGGATTTTGACCATGGGCATCTGTGGAGTGCTGATTTACTTCCTGGATTTCCAGGGAGGTTGGAAATTATCTTTTGGACTGGGCTGTTTTTCTTAAAAGATGTTGAAGTGATTTTTTTTTCCCATTTTTAATTTTTTTTTAAGGTGGTGTTTTTATTTTGTTCTGTTTTAGTTCTGGGTATATTTTTAATAATACAGTATAAATTTGTATATATATGTAATCAGAAAAATGTAATAAAATCAAGAAGAAACAGCCCTGAAATTACCCTGATGCTTTATTCTCATCTGTGTTCCAGTATCGCACCATTCCCATTCTAAAACTCAAGAGTTACTTCGCATGTGCCAGTTTTGTGTTCCTCTGCATATTTGTGATACAGATGTTTATCATGCCAAAGTAAGTGCTGATATTCTTTTTTTTTTTATAATTCAAATTAACCAGTAGGTAAAGTGAATCTCATGTGCATGGAAGTTTTTGGAGTTCCTGAATGGTTACATTTAAGAGACATACATTAATTTACTCCATGTGTTCATGTTGTTGGCATAAGAGCCTAAATATCTGTATGAAAATAAAATAGAAATACTTCTTAAAATCATTTGTTTGCTTGGTACACAGGGAGATGGCCAGTTAAGTGAGAAATACCAGTTTAAAAGAACAGTTGGCTGTAAGGACATTGAGCAGTAGGAAAATGGGATTTAGCTGGTTAAAATGTATTCAGTGATCCTTTTCTGTGGAGCTACAAGGAGGGAACTTCGAGCTGCTTCTCATACCTCTGAGAAAGCAGGTGCTGGGTAGTTCTGAAGCTTATGGCAGGTTTGTTTTTCRTGGCTGTTGCAGTGCAGATTCTGTGTGGTTTATGCACTGGGCAGTGGCTCAGGCCACCAGGAGCAGAATCTCTTAAAGCAGTGATTGTGCAACAGARCAACTATACCCTGTGTGATGCTGTGGTCACTCAGTGCTAGTTGATGAAAAATCCAATTAAACTTGGTTTGTTGAGTGYTTTCTTCTTCTGTTTAGAACTGCCAAACTGGGAATTTCCTTYGGAGTTGTTGCAGTCATCATTGTGCTTATTTTGTTTGTGTGCTTTGCTGAGAAATGTATGGTAAGTTCATTTCTAAAAAAAAAAAATGCTTCCTGTTTTCAAAAGTGGATGGATGTATTTCAGCAACTTGGTCTATCTTTGAAGCTGATGAAATTTAAGGAATTTCAATAGGAGTTACAGGAGCCTTGAACCTCTGGTTACCAGATGATTCCATTGCCTGAAACAGATTTTCATGTCTGAAAATTTTCACAGTAATTCAGAATTATTTAGGTGCCAGAATAGATGGGTAGGAGGGAGGAAGGGGGGTTGGTTTTATAGAATGTATTTTTATTTTAAKGTTTGTCATTAATAGCAATTTTGKTTGTAAATACTGTTATTTTCTGTGCTGGAAATAATATTGAAATAARTTAGAATGAAAGATCAGTTTTCATAGTAATTTATAAAGTGCTATGTCATGAAAATTGCAAACATATGAATAATTTATTGGCAACAATTTCATAGCTGCTAGAATTCCAAATTCACCATTACATCAATTAGGACACTTTGCACTTGTAGTTCCTTTCTCGTTGCATTATTAAACACATGCAACTGCTGTTTAAAAATATATAGTGACAGAGAGAGCCCATAGTGACGGAGAGTTCAATGATACAAAGTGAAAAAAAGGTTCTTCTCAGCTCCAGAGCTGCCTGGTGGCARGGTGGGAAGAGGGAAGGGATTTTGGAGAAGGGATTTTAGAATGTTCCTTGCACTCATCAAATCTGCACTGTGCCACACCAAGGGTGAGGGGGAATTCTGAAGTGCTGCTTAGGACATGCACCTCTATACACATAGGATAAAGTTTTATGATTTGTTTGATAGTGTGGTTAGACAAATATATGGATTTTATGTATGTGTTTCTATATATAGATGGATTTTTGCAGATATCTCTGTGTCGAGAGCAAGGTGTGCRTGTATATGCATTCATGTCTCCCTTCTACACATGTAGAAGCACAGGGAAAAACCAGAAAATTCCGAGGCTGCAATTGCATCATACTTGAATTTTATGCTGGGGGTGTTTTGGTGTAGCATCACTGAATAACGCTTGTAATCATTAAAATTATATGATGTYTTTCTCTATAGCAACAATTGGAGGATATAGGGATGGCAAGAATGGGGACTGTTTATGATTGGTTTTGATTTAGTAATCTGAAAATGTAGTTCCAAATAGAACATTATAGCTCTAAAACTAAAAAATATATTTTTTGCTGCATTTTTATTAACTTTTCTCTAGAACTTTCAAACAGATCATAATTCTGTATTTTTAAAGCTCAAATTCAGAAAATTTTAGCACCTAACCCCTTTGGAGAAAGGAAGCATTGTCTCTATTCTTTAGTTGGAGAATGGTGTTAGATATTGACTCTGAATGATGAGATTCAAAGTTCTAAATTAGAATTCCACTGAAAACTCTTGACACTCTTCTACAGAAAAAAAGATCAGCTTAATATTTTGATATATTTCTTCACATGTACTGAAGTGTTATCCATGTTACTGAAAGGAGTTAATTTTMTTTACAGAAGTGCTGCTCAGATCAGTGGCCTTTGCTGCGCCCTCTGTGTGCTGTCTCASAGAAGGTGGAAACAATGCCTTTGCTTAGGCTTCCTTTAGCAGTCATCACTATAGCTGCATTGCTGATTATAGCCATTTTTAATTTGGTAAGTGATCASATTATTTGATCAACTTATTGTAGTATCCACAATATAAGTATTCTCCTGTATTCTTTKCATCAATTATCAGGTTTTTGCTGCTTTTTCTAATGCCTAATTTGCAATGTGAGTTGATTTGCACAGGGGAAACTCATGTCAAGTAAAAGCATTAAAAATAAAAGCTCCTAGTTTGTAGAACTGAAAGTACATGTGATAGACTTCAGTTCTAGTTTACACCACCTTTTYTTGTTATCAAGATGGCATTTATAGCAACTCTTGGTTGTAACCCTCATCTCTAAGTTGGTGTTCTTTTTTAATGTGGCTTTCAATGTTTGGCTGTGGCAGGCAGCACTTAGGGCAGTTYATGATGACATTTGCACTCACTGGTAGTAGTGCAGATGAGGAAGGGAAGAATATAGCTTGGCTCTCTTGTGAAAGCAAAGGCACTGTGGACAGTTACTGCTATCCAAAATGGAAATGGCATCTTTTTTTAAATATAGTTTGAATATTATATTGCACCTAGGCTATGTACATTTGAATAACTGTGCTGTGTTTTTTATTTAAACAAGCTCTGTGTGTGAACAATTCCACCTAATTGATAGTTAACTACTAAAGTGATGCCCTCCTGATCCCATGTGTTTGTTTGCCTTGCCATTCTTCTGATTCCATGGGGAGCTCATTCCGAAGGCAATACTGCAGAAAATGCTTAATTTTCTTTCGTAGGCTGTTTTTTTTCTGCTGGCTTAGGTCCTTGAATTGACTCACAGTGGTGTCATGTGAACACCACCAGAGACAGCCTGAAAGAAAACAGGAACAGCAGCTGTGAAACTGGGGGGTGAGACAAAACCACATATTTGTGCCAGATAGCTGCTAGATTAACATAGCCATAGTGTAAARCTTTACCCACAATTAGAAAATAAGYAAATTTTAACCTTCTTGCAGCTTGTGTGTGCATATGTGTTTAATACAAGTACATGGGATACCATTGTGTTTCAACATTTATTCAGTAGCACTGAAAAGACAACCAAATCAGCACTCTTTATATAATACATGGAGAAAAAAAAAAATAAAATCCGTGAGTTATCTGCTAGCACATTTGTATGGTGGTCTTGTTGATGTGATTTGTTGTTTTTTTCCCCTTCCTTCCAATAAATCAAGACTACTGAAAAGAACAAACCTGCCAACTTTACTGGATCAAATGACCCATGTGCTACCACCTATGTGAGTAGAGTACCTCTTAATTTCTAGGATTAAAATGAAGTGAGCCTTGGATGATGGGCAGAATATCATAGAATATCCTGAGCTGGAAGGCACCCACAAGRATCATCAAARTCCAACTCCTATCAAATAGATGGATGGCAACATTTTGCTAAATTTTCTTTTTTTATAAGACAGATTTTTTTAAAAAAATATTGAACACAAAGACTTACTCATGACACAAAGCACTTTAAAGGGATATTTTCTATTGTTGCATATCACTTTTCTATCCATCCTTTAAGGATTTTCAAAAGTCTGGAGTACTTATTCTAAAACTGAGGTTTTGGTTTATTTTGGTTTCTCAGCATATTTAAAAGATGTTCTCTAGCATTTCTGTAAAGGTAAATTCAGCATTTATTAGTGACACRAAAGTATTATATTTGAGGGTTTCACTTTTTATGTCTTTAATTTTAAAGCAGTATTTTAAGTTCATCCAAATGTTTGGGATGCTCCTTTGTCACCTGGCCCCCCGTTTAGATGACGGATATGGTTTTGAATGATGTGCAGCACGTTCTTTCAGGTGCTTATGACAAATGATAAGTTACTTATATGAAATGCACATTGTACTCATCTGTTAATTTTTTGTTTTTGCATGTTTGTAAATCAGCCTTTTGGAAACACAACCCATTCCTGCATTGAGGAAACTGTAAGTTGTGAATGCATCTTACTTTGAAAGTCTGATCTTTGAGTATTGAGTACATTACTGACAAGTGGCAGGTTCTGTTGCTGTATGAAGGCAACTTTGTTAGGTATCTGACAGCAGAAAAATTTAAATAAACTTTAAATAAATAATTGCTTAAATTAATAAACTTCAGGAGATAAATTCTCAACAGTCTTTATCTAACATTGCTTACTAATGTTGATGTTTTTCTGTTTAAATATTTTTGTTTACCCATAACAAACTAAAAAAGTAAACTAAAATTAAGTTCACCCTTAGTGCCATTAAAAATAAAGCTTTAAGTGATTGTAATTTCTTCATTTTAAATTGCAGTGGCCATGAACTCAGAGCATTTGCTGTGGTTTGAACATCTCTTAGACATAAGTTCTGAATAATGCAAAGGCTCTTTAAATTTCTCTTTTTCAGTATTATGCTTACTGCTGTATATTGGGGTTCATCGCCTGCTCGGTATTTCTTCAAATGAGCTTCGAGCTCAAAGTTCTCCTCCTGTCCATTGCTGTGACTGTCTACCTCATCATTTTTAACACCCTTCACCACAGAGACTCGAGCTCCTATAGCAACAGTACCAGGTGCAGTGTAAAGTTTCTTATTCTTTCATATTTCATTTAAGGAGGTGTTAGATTTTTGTGCACTTACTACAGTGTTGAAATACCAAAATCATGGAAGCCAGACATTGCAAACCTTTCTGTAAAGTTAACAATATGGAAATGATATTAGACCATATCACTTTTTTTTTTTCTTGTTAAACAAAAAGTGTGTGTTCTCTGAACTAATTCTGTAATGTGACTTCTGAGATCCCTGGAAACCTTGGCTTACATTGAGGACAAAGGAATAGAATATTAATGTCATAATAAGGTTGATCTTACGTTAAGTTATGAAGAAAAGCCTTGCTACAAGTCTAATGCTCAAGCTGTGCTTGTGAGACCTTGGTAGTCAATAGGAGGGTAAACTCTTCATGCATGTACTTACCTTAGTGGAAGTATTTTGTAAAATAGCAATTTACCTGATGTAATTGCAGAAACTGAAAATACTTAAGAGAAATCACATGCAAAGCTTTTACTGTTAATTTTTAAGTCTTTCTCAGACTCCTCAGCATAGTTTCATAGCTGAAGATTGGAGCAAGYTKATTTTGYAGGGGCTRTGAGCTGTCAGCACACCTTAAAAAAGCTYGAGTGAACTTAATCATTCATATGATGAGAATTTAKTTTGCATTTGTAAAAAATTAATAGATGTGGTAAGACTGATCTTACTATGAAACATGAGAAGTGACTYAGATACAGGTATGATTTAACTGCTGTCTTTGTTTTAGGAATTCAGGTTTTTAATTTGTTATTGTCTTTGCTTCCACAAATGAGMAAGTTTCTCTTCCTACCTCAAGGTTTCGTTGGCTTTGTTTTTGTAGGGTGGGTRTGGGGTGGAAGGTGAAACTCAGTCTGGTGGAAATTAAGATGGCTTCATTAAGATAAAGCCATGTTTACTTGAACATCTTGCTACAACAGCTACTTAACAAGGTTTCAGCAGCCAGTGTGTCCTGGTGTGAAATGCATCATTCCTTGTGTTGGACTGGCTGATAATCCTTTCTCATTGTTAGGACAGGACCTGTCCCCAGCCAGCCACCAGCACAAAATGAACAGTGACACTGTGGTGCAAACCTGAACAGACACCCTCTTCCCCTCACCTCCCACCCCAGCCCTYCATCATGCAGATTTTCTTAAAGCATGCACATGACTTTGTATTGCTCTCTTATTTTCAGGTTTTTCATCAAAGAGCCAAGGATAATGACTAATTTATATCTGGTTCTGTTTTACATAACCCTAGTATTACTTGCAAAACAGGTAAGTATTTAAAATGTAATCACCTAGTTCTTTTACTTGCAGCAAGTTGATTTAAATAAAATGCAAAAGTGTTGTTCCTTGAAAGTGTACTCTAAGTTAGTATATTTTATCCTTTTTTAAATATTCTGGTGTTGCAGATAACATACTTACTTGTAATTAATTATTGGTAATGCAAAAATTTTTACTGTGAAAGGATAGGAACATTTTTATAGTGTTCAACAGTGTTTGCAACAGTGTTTGCATCACAAATGTGAGAACTTYCTGGTTCTTCCAGTTTTGATCTATCTGTATTTATATATCAGTATTCATTCTATATTAACATACCAATTCAAGATAAAAATAATCATCATATTATTAAAATGGCATTTTGGTAAATACACCTGATGGTACCAAATGACATTTGGTYGTAGTGGCTGCTTTGTATTTTTCTGACCTTTGCCCTCAAAGCACAAAARGCTTTGAAGAAACCATTGGTGCTACACTTCTTGAGAAAACTGCCTAATATTTTTCAACGAGTTATTTTATGGATTTAATTTATCATATTTGGTCTCTTTGCAGATTGACTATTACTGTCGACTGGATTGTCTGTGGAAGAATAAGTTTAAAAAAGAACATGAACAATTTGAAACCATGGAGAATGTTAACAGGCTTTTGCTGGAAAATGTGCTTCCAGCACATGTTGCTGCATATTTCATTGGAGAAAAACGAAATGAGGTGTGTTGACTCTCCTATGTGAAGGACAGTAAATTGGACCTGTGTGATGTATATAACACATGATGTGAAGAAGAACACAGATTGTAAACTTCTGCAATCTTTGCCTTTTGTTTGTACTACAAGACCTTTGTAAGCCCAAGAACCTGTTAACCAGATGGCCTCAGAAAAATACAAACTTTTAGTGTCAGTCCCTGAAATCTGTTCTCAGCAGTTCAGCTTCAGGACACAGTTTAAGTTTGGCAAATATTTAAATGAGATTTACTGCTTTATAAAGATGTATTTTACCAGAGAGCATGGGTCATAGTTTTCAGATAAATTAGTTGAGGAACAGATAACATCTCCCAGAGAGAAGTTCATTGATAATGATTTTCTTTTTTTTTGAAAGAAATCTCATTCTGCCAGCATGTCATCAGAGTGAATGATTCTGTGTCTCAAGAGATTGGCAGTGTCCAAGTAGATGAAAACGTTTAAGATATCTTTGAGGAGTCTCAGCTTTTCCTTAGGCAAATCCACTTTGTTAATGTTTCTGATACAATAAGAGATGTGGCTGACTGCACAAGAAAACTGTAATTTGATTGCAATCAATTATCACGAGTTTGAGTACCTGTGGGGGAATGTGGCTGCTGACAATGTGTGGGTATTTTGTTTTCCTTTAGGACTGGTATCATCAATCCTACGACTGTGTCTGTGTCATGTTTGCATCGGTACCAGATTTTAAGGTGTTTTACACTGAATGYGATGTCAATAAAGAAGGCCTGGAATGCTTGCGGCTGTTAAATGAAATCATTGCTGATTTTGATGAGGTAATGAAGCTCCTGTCAGGAATGCACTGGATTACATATCTACTGCAAAATAAATGTTTCATTAGATCTGTGGGCATTAAAGGGGGAAAACCCATTTTTACTCCGAACTAATATTCTGACTCCAGCCTTGCAATCTTGAAAGATACATTCCCATCTAGGTGGGATTTTCAAGTACATAATCTAATCCATTAGAACAATGGTTTGAAAGTCTTGGATTTAAGGACTTTATTTCAGTACTTCAGTGCTTTTATTTCTCCTGTGGGTGGGCAGAACAAAACTGTGAAACTAATCCTCAGTATTTTGTTTCATCTTCATGTGAGTGATAGTATTGCTAGGGATGTTTAATGCTTTATTGTAGACAATATAAGATTTCTGGTTAAATACTACACTGAAATATAGCACCAAAGTCTCCAGTTTTTGTTTTCTTTCCATTCAAATAGCTCTTGTTAAAACCTAAATTTAGTGGTGTTGAAAAAATAAAAACGATTGGAAGCACTTACATGGCAGCAGCTGGTCTCAGTGTTACACCAGGCCAGGAGAACAACCAGGTATGTTGGCTTTGAATCTGCCTTCAGTATTCTGTGTGTGCATAGCTGTGTTCAAAGTAACAAAATGTAACATGATAGGAAAGTAAATCATGAAGGGTGACTTCCTGAAACGTGGAGAAAGATGACAAAAGTATGGTCTCCTGCTGAATTCACTGTTTATCTCCTAGTCCCGTTTTGTTTCTGAAGCAGATATTAATTCTGTAATCCCAGCATACTTTTGTCATCTTTCATCTTTGATTCCAGTARTTTAACATTTTTAGATATGTAAATAGAAGGGCTCTAACAACAGGGGAGTCAAAGAATGGCAGCCACAAAAAAGGCCATCGCAGAATTGGACAGTAGGCTTTTTGTGATACCTGAGAACTGTAACAAGGGAATCCTCCAGTGGATCCACATTAGGTCTGAAACTGTCACACAGGAAAATTAACACAAATTTCTTTGGCTCATTTTTAGTATAGGAGGTTTGTGTATGACATTAAGATGCATGTAATAATACACCCAAATATGTAAAATTAAAGCTGAAACCCTAAAAGACAGACATGAATTTGTTATAAAATTTAATCATATCAAGCTTGTTACCCCATAACCATCCCAGCTGAATTCAATGTAGTTTTGAAAATCCATTTTAAATGGTTATTGCATAGTGCAATTCTGCAGTTACAAGGATGAGTCGTCTCATCCTTATACACACTCCAGTTACTACTAGTGCCACTTTGGAATAGCAGCCTGACACAGCCTTCCAGCTGTCATTTGATCATTAATGTGTGTTATGACTTGCACAGGACAGGGAAAGGCAGAACGCTCACATTGGGATTATGGTGGAATATGGAATTGCCCTGATGAGTAAACTGGATGGCATCAACCGACATTCCTTTAACAATTTCCGCCTACGTGTTGGTAAGTCCTGTTTGTGGAGGAAGTGAACTCTACAGCTCTGACAAGTGAGAGATGAGGTAGGATGATGTAGATCCAAAGGCAGTGTTGTCTGGTCAGCTTTTCAGACAGGCYAAGCTCCTYCATGGATGGGCTTTTCTCATCACTRAAGGGAGCAGKAGGAAGAGTGCAGCTGGATGAATTTGGAGGAAATGAAAGATACAGATGAAGAGTGAAGTATCAAGTTAGTGACTGTTGACTAAAGGCAGTATTGGCCTTATACAGTATTGGCCTTATGCTTATTTCTGCATATTAAAAGCAGAAGAGGAAAAATTTTGCTTTGTTATGAACTGTGCCCCAGCTCTCCCTCACACTTCCCGTTTATAGTGAGTGAGTCATTTACATGTCTAGAGCCTCAGTATGAATATATYTAGAACAGTACTAATATTGATTGCTAAAAGGTGTTGCAGAGTTAAGTTTTGGGTTGTTTTTTTCCTCTGAAGCTACAGCTCATAATGAAGCTGGGTGTCACATCACTTTCTATCTCAGCAAAGACACCTGCTTGTGTTTCTCCAGGGATCAATCATGGCCCTGTGATTGCCGGTGTGATCGGTGCCCGGAAGCCTCAGTATGATATTTGGGGCAAYACTGTTAACGTTGCGAGCCGAATGGAGAGTACAGGGGAACTTGGCAAGATCCAGGTAAATGTACGAGCCTTGCAGTGTCTGAGGCATTACTTCTAACTGGTTGTGGAATATTGCTTTAATGTGAATAATCAGAGGAATTTCACAAGAGTTTCTAATTCTTTTCACACAAAGGTCACCGAAGAAACAAGCAAAATACTACAGGAGCTGGGATATTCATGCGAATGTAGGGGACTCATTAATGTCAAAGGCAAGGGAGAACTGAGGACTTACTTTGTTTGCACTGAGACAGCCAAATTCCAAGGCATGGGGCTGAACTGAGGCTACAGTGAAGTTAATGAAACTAGACTTAGTACTGCCTCCCTTCTGTGAAGATGTAGAATTTCCCTCCTTTATGTGAAGGACTTTATTCYAAAAACATGTATATACTGTTCCTCATCTATATCTCAAGATAAGAGATTTTTTTTTAATAAAGAAGAATTTTGAGAAGTTCCTAGAAGATACACAACCATCAGTCTGAAAAGGACTACTTTTTCCTGAATTAATTTGAGGAWTTACCTGGAATTGCCTTGAAGCATTTTCAGTTAGTTCCTTTCCTTACCTGCACTGTGGGAGCCTGAACAGCTCCAGAGACAACACAGTGAATGCACTGTAGGACTCATTACCGTGTTAAAACATTGCATTGCCTCGTTGACACACAGCTGCTCACAGTATTGTGTTTGTCCACACACATTGTGCAGTGATACTGTGGGCACTGCACATCCTGCTCCTAATGCTGAACAGACTTCAYAGCAGAAGAATAATGGGAAGAGGAATGCAAGCAAACACAGGTGTATCATATGATAACTGTGCTTATGTTCTTCTGGGGAAAAAAACCTGAATTGCACACTATGGGGTCAATTCACCACCCTCGCCTCCTCCACAGCAGCACCTTGCGTTATGCAGATGTTTTCATGACCAAAAGCTGTTCAGAAATAACTTTCATCTAGTTCAGCGTGTTTACATTATATTGCGTGTTCTCCTTGGTATTTCTCTGTATTTAGTATCTGCATGTGCATTTTGTTCAGTCATGTAAGTCTTAAAATTTTTGACTTTAAATTTTAAAAAATACTTGTGATGGTGAGGAGCACAGGGGACAGGCTCTGACAGCAGCTGCTGTTGCTGATCCCAGCAGGAATTCCAATTCTGTGCTGTGTTCTTGAGGGCACTTAGGAGAGAAGAAATAATCTGTTCTCAATTGTTGGGAAGCTGAAGAACAGAATTACTAAAATAGTATTAGAAACAGTAGCAATACTGTATAAACAACTGTCTGCGGTGGGATTTGTTTGGTTTGGGTTTTTTTTTCTGTTCTTACTTCTACAATTTGACTAGCTACTGGCTGGTTTCTATGTCTTTTAAAGGCAATGCAGTTTTTTTTCATAGACTTTGGTTTATGAAGGTTTTGAAGGTTACAAAAAGATGCATATRTTTCAGCAGAGCCCCAAATACTGGGAAGTATGAGTAGAGCATTCTCAAGGCAATTGTGGACTTGGTGTAAATTAGTTGAGTTTTAATGTTTTTAAACTGATAGAGGCTTTTGACAATTTCTAAATTAGCATTTTTTTTTACTTACTGCAATCTCTCAATCTGTTTTGTTGATGGAGATGATAGTGTTTTGTAAGGYTAACATCTTGAGCCCAATTATGTCTACTAACTAAGGATGGATTCCCCCTTTCCCCAATATACCACATGGAGTAGGGCTGGACAGGACAGTGATTAGTGAGCACAAAACCTGTTTGGTTGAGCCTTACTCTTCTACARACAGAGCAGCATTTCCTAATGCTTCTGGGTTTAGTACTAAACCATGCTGGACAAGTGTTTAAGCAGTCCTGTGCATCACTGCYGCTGTCTAATTACTGTGTAATTTCTTTAGAAGATGAAGTGACCATGTTTCAAGACAGGAACAAATCTAAATATTGTCCAACTGTGGATTAAAAGCTGTGCTTGTAGCCTTTGTCAMTTTTGTAGATCAAATATATGTGTGTAGTAGAAATCCAACAGAAAACAGCATTTTAAGGAAACTTTAATTTGAGCTTGTCTAGCTCACACATGGGCTCTGCTGAAGAAGGAAGGGCCATACTTGCTATCATGTTAGTGCAAGTCTGTTGYAGTCGAATAAACCTTCAAACAGCTTTTGCTACTCTTGTATGTTGTGTATTTGTAGTTAAAGGTGCTCAGCAAGCATTTGTTTTATTTATTGTTTTATAGGACCATTCATGTGTCAAAGGTTCCTTTCAGCAGTCTTTGATGTCATGTTAGGTAAAGTGACCATTTGTCTCATGAATCTATTTTGAAAAGTGCATTATGCTTATAAATAGAGCTGGCTCTGAAGTGCTCCTGTTCACAAAAGTAGTAACTGTAGATGTAAGTTATCTGTGAAAGAACATTTGCKGTCTGKAACAGCATTTTGAAATGCTTTTGTTTACATGTTGTTGCCTGTCAGGCTTGTAWTTTGTTTGGATGTAACTTCAATTCAACCTCATTTGCAGAAGTGGCAGAAGAGCTGCAGCTTCCAAAGGGGAAGGAGTTGGGTTTTGTTGCAGGTTTAAAAGATTGGTGTGCTGTGCACAGCCTGCTAGGGGAAGATAGAAACTGTGTGTAATGAAAAAGAGGATTKCTCACCAGAACTGGAAATGTATAATATGAGAGCTACACTCAACCACAGAAGAAGTTCAATTTAACAAGCAACTGTACTGAAATAATTGTTTTCAGCAGTCCTTCTGAGAGTGAACTGTGAAACTTAACATTGAGGAAACACTCTTGGTAGAAAAATCTTTCTTGCAGCATTATTTTTTTCTTAAATGGAAAAAATGGCACTGTATCTAACTTGAATAACATCTGGAACAAACTTTTGTTTTTACCATTAAATAAAAACTGTCCTGAAATATGTGTGGTTTTGCAATTACTTTGATGAAGATACCAGTGAAAAGGAGGCATATTTTTTATAGCCCTGCAGAGTTAATGGGACTGTTTTTACTCATTAACTAAGCTCGGTATTTATCTTTTCAAAAAATGTTGCCAGTCAAAAATGGTTAGTGACATCCACGTGCTCAACAGCTGATGAGAAATGTCAACACTTCTGTCATTGGCAGTGGTGACTATTAAGGAATCTTCTGGGACAATTGAAACTACTGGAGAAAAACTGACAACCATCAGTTAAAACTTTCTGGATTGTATTTTAGAAATTGGCAAAGTTTAAAAACAAATAAATGTTTCTGCAGCATTTTTAGAGAGGATAGAAAGACGCAAGCAAGGATGATGTTTGCCATCCCTAGGACCGAGGTGAGAGGATGGAATTCACAATGCTGTTGGGCCTGTAAGTTACTCTTAGCTCAKTTCCATGTCACTGCACACATCAGTGATGGCTGAGCAGATGCAACTGGAACACTACTGCTCATTCCTCTCGAGTCCAGGGTTACAGKGGAATAATGGATTAAAGAAAAGCAACATTTATAAACAATAAAGGATGCCTGTTGTAGAAGCTAGGTGTAGCACTGTGTGATGGTGTGAGAGTAAGTGAGGAGCACAGGGAAAAGTCTACTTGGATGAGCCACTGGCTCYACCAGTACCCCTGCAATGGTGCTTTAGTTCTCTGGGCTGTTGGTCTGCACCTCTGGTGAACAGTAAGTGCCWTTTAATGTGAGGAGGCTTTTAAATATATACTCTATTCTGATAAGCAAGCCTAAAATTATTATACAGACAGTATCTGGTAATACCTCTGCATCGTATGAAGAACTGTCTGCCTCAGTGTCTCAGAGATGACTGTCCTACATCCATGGGGTATGGGTCTCACTTCTGCACATGGGTCTGAGCTTGCCCTCCAGTTTTAGGATACTAGGAGCAGACAGCAAGGTTTCTCTAAGGAGATTCATCCACATTCACAGTGTCACAAAACTGAGCTTTTGTTAATTCATCACACTGCATCAGTTTCATATAAAAAGTTTATTCCTCATGTCCATGAGAGTTGCACAGATATTTTAAAAATGGGAAGTTGCATGTTCAGATACTAATGATGCTTGAACTAACCAGACTCAAGAGACAAGTCTATTCMTTACTTCTAGAAACTTTTGGTTGAGTCCCTGCACCATATATAGGCACATTTTCATTATGCTTTGACTTTTCCAGATACTTGGAAATCTAGGAAAAYTTATATGCAGCAGAGGAGCTTAAAAGTAATAGAGAATGCAAAATGAATAATTTAGTGCACTTATGCAGCAGAAGTAACTCTAACACAAACCCTTCAAAAGCTATCAGCTCCAAAATTTAATAAACRAAAGTAGTTTAACACACAATATACACTCATAGTGAATGCACCTGAAGGACATTTACATGGTTCTTAAACAGAATCAAACAAACAGCTGTAAACTGAACAGAACCTTCAGCCTGTAACTGCACCACACTCGTTTTCAGGGACAGTGATGGTCTTTTTGGGTTCTTCAAAGTCTGAAAGTTTACAACAGATAGCAGGTCACTGACCACAGAATGCTCAATAAAAGACATACATATACAGCAGAGCACACCTCAAATCATTTGCTATTTTTGCAGATAGCCCTGTATTAGCTGTTCGTTCTGCAACAGTCCCACAAAATCCAGTATTTCAGCTGGTTCTGTCGCAGAGCCTCTGTGCAGTGTTATGAAAAAGAAAATGCTCAATAATTTTGAAAGTGAAATTTCTTGAGCAGTTTCCTTGAAAATAGGAATGAGTTCCTGGATTAATCCTGCTCGTTCAGTTAAAATGTTATTTAATGAAAACTTTCATAAGTCACAGATTAAGTAAATTTGTTGTGTGAATTACATTTCTTGAAATTCTTCCCTGCCCTAGCCCAAATCTGGGTACACTTTTGCTGTGCTGTACACAARGGAGGTCTGGGTCTGGCACTGAGACTCCCCTGACCACTCCCTACCCAGCAAAAACAGCCACTGCTTTTGGTGGGATGAGGCAAGTTGAACTCAGGCTGTCAACTTACAAAGCACGACAGCTGGCAAACTAAGCAAAAGGAATGCACGGCCAAAACTCTGGAGGAGAAGCAATCACAATGTTCTCATTTTAGCAAGTGAGGAATTTTAACTCCTCTCTTGCAACTTCACGCTAAATGGAAAAACTAAAACTGAATGAATTGCCAAGCTTTAAGATTTGGCAGTGCTGCRAGATGGATAGTAAAGTAACCGTGTAGCTGAACCAAAGTTCCATACATACAAAAGATTAATTTTGGACTGAGACCAAAGGCAGCAACTTTCCATKTGAAACAGAATTTAAAAAGGAGAGAAGTACTGAAAATTGGAACCACAATACTGCAAATTCTATCACAAGCCAGTCTAAGGATTTGCAGATGTGATTTTGTTGCAGCTGAACAGATGCTACAGTATGTTTTTGTATACTCACCCTCTGTCAAATCGACCCAGCTGTCTTCTGTCTCAGGTAGGGGAACTGAGATTCCCATTGCTTTCCGGATTCCGTAGGTACTGACRATATCGCCTGGAGTCACTTGCTGGGCAAGTTCTTTCAGGTTATTGGTTACTCTCTCCGCTGGAAAAGATAAGAGGATGTGTTTATATGCTATATATAGATACAAAATCACTGAATCACCCTGCAAACAGTTTAATAATTAAAGTACAAAGGGAACTATGTTAAAATAATGTTTCTGCACCAGAAAAGCTGTGCTGTGTACAGCTGTGCAAGACATCCTGGGAACCAAGAGATGGTTAACAAGAACAGGAGGAATTAAACAGATGCTGCCCAAGGCTTCCTGCCATCAAGAAACACCAGGAGTTAAAGAGTAAGTTAATGAATCTTGGGCCACACTCACAGCAGCTGGGAGAGGGCTGGTGGCACCCATGCAGTACTGGTGTTAGTAATAGCTGGATTTAGGGATTCAGGATGGAGCTTTGGATACAGAGACTGTTCTTGTTGCTACAAATGTGGTTTTCCCTCAAGAAGGAAGCTGCTAGTAGTGAAACGTAAAGAAGATAGTATCTGATCTGGTTTAGACTTGGTCTAATACCAACTTGGTCATATTTCTTCAATAATGGAGACTTTATCTAATCACATCAATGTGGTTTCATTTAGACCATGAATAGTGTTACACAAGATAGTTTTACTTGTAAAACAGTCACTSTCTGCACAGTCTTGTTTTACAGGTTACCATTAACACAAGATGTGTAACTTAATTGACCTGTAAGACAAGAAGACAGTATTAAATAACAAAAGAATGTATGACTGGTATTTATCAGTAGAATGGTAACTAGATCCATCCTGGACCAAAGCTAGCCTTGCAATAAGAACTAGGTAATAGTTAAGCAACCCTTATTCAAAGACATTGCAAAATTTATGGAGTTACAGGTATTTGGCTATTGTCTGTCCATGGTATAGAGAAGCTCCCATCAGTTCTAGGGACATTTAGGAATAAAGAGGAAATACTTGCAATTACTGTTCAAAATTTTCATCTGGCTTTACATCCAAAAAAATTGGCTGCACATATTCTGCACTATAGCCCTCGAACTTTTTTGCTTTCTTGGAGTTGATACCAGCTAGGACTTGATCAATTCTGCAAGAACAATCAGAAAAAGTGTATTTACCCAAGTGCATTTCTCTATAAGATGGACCCAGAAGACAAATCATATTAGGGGGTGGTTTTGTACTCAGTCGTTCATTTTGAGCATCCTGGAGTTCTCTGAGCAGCTTTGTTGTTTCATCAAGTTTCCTCTGGAAGATTTCAGCCTCTATTTAAAGAGAAAAAGAAAATTCTGACTAGTAAGATCTAAGTAAAKTCTGTTTACTTACTTTATCATATAAAATATTCTTAGGGACTGAGAAATGGAAAGAGTCACAGACATGTATCAGAAGTATGACAGCCAAGAAGACTCACCCTCAGAATCAAACTCTTCTATRGGCATGCCAAAGTTTGTAACTGCTTTTAGAGCTGTAAGTCTGTCGCTATTGGTCGCATCCAACCTGGCAGCAATATCCATTTCCATAATCTGGAAAAAAAAAATCAGCAACTAATAATTTAGGTAATACTTAGCTCAGTCTTGAAACAACAAAATTGTCTGGGGAAGATCAGAGCATGAAGGTTAGTCTGCTCTACAAAAGTGAAATGAACATATAGAGGGAAAGCTGAAAAAGCATTCTGTGAAATTTATTGTTCTATGTTCACTCTGTTTATTATTCTGTTTCATACTCAAATAAGAAATGGCATCTACAAAACCACTGGGGACATGCATAAATGATGTACTAAATCAAGACCAGCATGCCGATTAAAGTTTTAAAATTTCTTCAGCTCACCTAAAGGAGATTTTATTGAAGATCTGAGGCCAAAATTCAAAAGGAATCTGAGCAGTGGCTGCAGATGAAGAGATACTTCAGCAGAGCAGCCCTGGCCCTAGAACAGCTTTCTCTAATTGAGCAAAGGTTGGGTGGAATGATTTGAGATCTATAATGTATTGCCTACAGGGGCACAAAGTGAGAACTTCTCAAAGTCTGCTATGTCTTGTGTGGCATTCTTACATTTACATTACAAGTTCATGTTAAAGCAAACCAGATTAAGATAGAAACAAAGCTATAGCTCCCAACCACAATCACAAACAAAAATATATAAGTATTTTCTTCCACTTCTCTTGAYATATAGTTAAGATTTAATGTTTTGGAGAATCTTACTCTCCTCATGCCTACATAGGGATGTGCCATTTTCACGGATCACAGTGTGAATTTACAGCTTGTCAAAGTCTCCAGGCTGTACAGGCTTGGAAGTTGTAGGCAGTTTTATATCTGTGATCTTGGACAGGTTGGTTGGAGAAATTAATTAATAGAGAAAGTTTTACCTTTACATCTTTCATTGCATCACTTCTTTCATGTGAACCTTCAGCTTCCTCCAAGGGCTGAATTGAGAGARGATTTTTAAAGAAAGCATTAAAATTCCTCTTTTAAATTCCAAGAAAAATCTTATAAAATTAAGTATTTTTAAAGGGAGGTAAATATGCAATGTCACAATGAGCTTCCCCTGTAAAGCAAGTTACAAAATAACAATTTTTAGGGTCTTTCCTGAAAATCCTACCACTGGAGATAAAGATCAATCTTCACTTTCCAATTCTACCAGTTAAAAGGAAGCCCATCAATAGGATCAACGCAATCTTTCCCTTGCTTTAGAGCTTGTGTGGTAAAACCAAAGAACAGAGAGTACACAATTCCACTCTTACCATTTCTAGCTCTCGGAGAGCTCTAGAATGTCCTCCTTTTGTTAGAACGTCAAGCAAACTATCAGCCATTAAGAGAGGATAATCCTGGGATTTCATAAAAAAATCTTGAATACTAAAAAAATAAAGATAGTTAAGGTTGATACTTTCATATCAAACATTTAACATAGAAATGTTACGTAAAGTCAAACCTCTATGTACAACCAGAAATGCAAAAAGTAGCAGAGGAGCTGATCTAAATGGCTTGTTTTAGTTTAATCATGCATGCCTTCTGTAGCTGAGGAACCCATTCTGAATGGAACACTGAAAAAGTGAACTGCCTCAGGCAGCTGTATCAACACAAAAGCAAACCTGCACAGGCACCTCAYGTTTACCCTGTACTAAAATATTCCCCCATTTCCTATAAATTTATGCCACTGTGCCTGATCCTTGTGAAATTCTCATAAAACAAAGGGGCTTTGAAGTTTTTATAATCAAGAATAATAAACCAATAACAATTATTTTTATAAGGCTGTATCTCATTCAAAGCAGTAATTARTGTTAAAAAAATCCAGTTTGTATAAACATTTGTACAGCTCAACATTTTTCTGGCTTTGAAYACAAGTCCTTCAGTTAGTTATAAACCCATCCAAGTTTAGACAGTGTGTTTCCTAAGGATCGGCATCATCAAAATCCTTCCATCTTGGCTCATTCAYTTTAGAGGCTGGTTCTTTCATTGAAGTATTTGTTTCTTAAACAAACCAAACCCTGTGAGTTATAAAGACAGCAGTGCTATCATTCCACAGCACAGACAGCCCATCCGGCAGAGTTGCACATAACTGCTTCTGTTCATGTAAGCTGTATTATGCATCCAGGTTGCTGAATTACCTGGAAGATCCTTGATTGGAGTCTTCCCCATATGTTGAGTAGATCAAGTCAGAATCTTCTTTGCTTATGTTGGCAAACGTCGAATCGTATGTTGGCGCATAGGAACTAAAGGGTCCGTAATTCAAGTATGTCACTAATGAATAACAACAGTATTAATAATTACCCTGCTTTGCATGCATGAGACAGAAATGAGAAAGGGCTGTAAAACAAACCTCAAAAAGAAACTTTAAAAGCATGTATTTAAGGTGAAAACAAGCCTTCACAGAACACCATCTGTTCACAATGTAACAACTTTTAGAAACTTCTAAATCAAATGCATTTGTATTTGCAAATATGTTATTAACACCACTCCGTGCCTTAGTGCAACACGAAGAGTCTGATGCTGGAAACAGGTTTCCAGGTTCCCCCCCTTCTCTTTTAAAGCTACCAAGAACCTTTTTCTATCTGGTAGTTTCTCTTCTCAATGTAGAAGAAGTGTAAATATCTCACCCTTTTTGTATGTGTAAATTCAGCTGGACTCTGTGATGTGCTGTTTGTGTGACAGATACAAAGAACCATGAAMTGGTTTGGGTTGGAAAGGACATTGAAGTTCATCTAGTTCCAATGCCCCTGCCATAGGCAGGGACACACAATAATGTGCTTTATCTTTAGAAATCCTTAATTYCAAATTTGTGTGCTAGTAACAAGATCAACACACTTTGTTTACATAAGAAGGATTTGTATTTWAAAAAAAAATCAGCACTTACCTGGAGTAACCTTGTTTCTTTTATCTTCTTTGAAYCCTTGTAATGTATTAACTCCTGACTGAAGCCTTCCTGCAGTCATTCCCAGCTTYACAGGGCAGTAACCTGGTTCTACAATACGACATATCAAAATACAGAAAGTCACATCTGTGATCTTTYGGGTCAGCAGACACTGTACTCTGTACATGGACCAGAATTAAGAGGATCCCAGGAAATTCTCCAGCAGCAAAAGTTTTCTTTTGTAGCTTCCACAAACAGCTTACACAAAATAGTGAAGCAACAGCACTGAGGGCTCCCAGCAGCTGCTCCCAACAACAGCCACAGCTGAGGCCYATCTACAGGATCCCTCAGCTGCAGCTTTTTCAATCCAGATCTTTAGCAGACTGCAAAGAAGCAGCAGACCAGGTAGGTGRAAGTGGCTTGTTAGTGGAACCATGCCAACTTACCTCCTGCAGCAAGGTCCACTGGATTAAGAAGGCCCAGAGTTGTTGTACCATCTGGTTTTCTTCTTTCAAATTCACACTGAAATATGATCAGACTATTTTAATTTACATAGTAGTTGAAATTCCTAGTCCTTAAACCAATGAAAACGTTTAATGAAACTGTCYTATCTGCTGGAGAAAGAAAGGAAATCAGCCACTCACAAGTGAGTGCTGCTCTAAACTTTTATTTTTGCTAGATAATTTTATTATTGATATAGGCACAAGGAATTAAGATATTATGATAAATATTAATGTTTCTGCAGAGCCCAGGAGACAAAAAAAGTAGAAAATTAAAGAAACACAGTATTATCAAACTGAGCTCCTTCTCCTGCAACATTAATAACCTTTGATCAGGTATCTGTCTGTTTCAGAATTATGAGATTTCTGCAGGTCAGATTTCTTTTCATCGGCTTTCTGCTATTCCTCTTTTCTTCTTACTTTACTGAAAGCTTTTGAAAATTTAAGCTCAACTTGCTCTGCTGATGAAATTTAGCATGCAAATAGTGCCTTTTTTTAACCTTATAATGTTACGTAGATGATCAATGGTGTAAAATGATGTAAACTRCAGTAAAAGCATATTTGGAGTTTCAACTGGTGCAAGATGCCAAGGAAGCCTGGCTTATGAAAAAGGGAAAGGAACTACCACACAACCCARTATTTACCTGGCTGTTTGCAAGGCGCCTGGTTAACTTGCCTCCGGATTCCCTCACAATCCGATCAATCTGCTCTTGTTCCCTTTCCAAGCTATTGTTTCGTAATTTGTCTTCAAGCAGGTCTTTGTCTTTCCTGTGAACATACCCACACAACTTAGGGACTAGCTGGAATACCAACGGGCTAAATAACACAAAAGGATACTGTGACAATATTGTTTCAGCCAACTGTGCAACTGGTTTTGCAGACAAAACAACTAACAACAAAAAAAGTRCCACTGAATATGAGGCACATGACAAAAGTTTGCATGAGCAAATACTACCTTAGTAACCGTAAAGGTTTCTGGGTAAAGGTCTCCCACAAAGCTAAGATACTTCTTGTATATTAGATACTCTTAATTTTAGCATCCAGTATTTATCTACCTAAATATTTATTATCTTCATACCTGGTACTTGTAAATATGAAAASCTATTTCAGGAAGTACACTTTCTGTAGCTAGGCAGCTCTAAGTTTAAAATACAACTACTATGTAAACAAGCACAAAAGGAACTAAAATTGACTAGATAGCTTTTTGTACCAAAAGGTTTAAAGCTCAGGTTTGCGAGCATTCTTCAAAACTATACTAATTCTGTGAAATGAACACTAAAAWAGAAAACAGTTGAAGGAATGGAGTTGATAAACAGTGTAAGGTTACCTACATGCAAAAATGATTGTTATCATAAATGATTCTGAACTTGGATTTAGTATGTGAGGATACTTTATGTAAGTGTTGATTTCTTGAGATGAAAATGTCTTTGTGTATAAGAACTTCCAGAAAGAGAGACTGCTCCCTAAATAATCTTGTTTCAGTAGCATTTAAAAGGTCTATCCTATAATTAATTACTCAGGTAATACTTCACTTTTTGTGTTCTTTGCTAGGTGTTTTGAATGCTTTGGTGTCACCATCCATAGGTTCTCCTCTGTCTTTCCCAGAGCCATTTTCATCTTCTCCAGCTTGCTGCAGTTCTGTCTTGTCCTTCTGCTTCCTCGTCTTCTGCAGGTCAGCCATGAATTCTATRCTTTGTTTCAGGCTCTGAATTCTCTCCTGAATAAAATCAAAATCCTTCAATGAATCTTTTTGTAACCTATCCACAGAAGCCAATTTTATTTCAGTTCTTTCTTTCTTACACTAGCAAATATAAACACAGTCCAGAAGGTGAAATAGTAAATGCAACTATTTCTACAATGACTGATCTGGCAGCAGTACTAAAACAATGTACTATGTATATTCCAATATACAASCATTTGACAAATATCAAGCAAGTTWTTATTAATTTTCATGAGATCCCTGTAAAAGGGAATAAAGAGGGAACAAAAAAAGAAGCAGCATACTTTTTAATATTTTGGTTTGTATTTTCTGTTACCTGGCTAAGTATCTTCATCCCTGAGTGCAGCAGTTTTTTTGCAGCTTTGTAGTAGATGGTGTCTGGTTTGTTGTAAATCATTGCATTAGTACACATCAGTTTGAAGTTATCCTGTACAAACATTAATAATTTTGGAATGAAAGTTAATTTTATAGTGTACTATAYTGATACTGTTGCAAATGCAGTGTCTTGAGCTTTAGGGAAAAAAAACTTTACAGAATATCTTTAATAAATAAATTTAAGCAATCTAGTAAAAATGTAAACAGGAATAAGTATGCAACTTAGTTTTAAAACTTGAATCTATCAGCCCAACAAACATCCTGAAAGTACTCTTGAGTGCTCAGTACTTTTGTAGTTTTTAAGTTTTAAGAGAAGCCCTCTTAGCTACAACTACCCACCTCCTGGCCAATCAGCAGTCATTAAAATAAAAACAAAGTGAAGCAATATAAAAAAGCCAATGAAAAGCTGCAGTGCAAAGTTAAATTATTACAAAGAATATGCCAGTCTTATGCTTGTTTGAATTTCAACTGAGTTAGAAACTGCACTTCTATACTCACTGCAGAGCCTCTACAGGTGGATACGTTTTATCACATTCTCAACTATTTACAAACTTAAATTAAAAACTAACCAGAAACAGCTGTAACAACAGGGAGTATTCTTAAGTTTTTGAGCTCTAAAGAAGAATGTGAAAGAAAAGACAACCACTACTATTGAGTTGTATCTGCCTAATTGTGAATTACYCCTCTCAGGTCCTCATCTAGCCTGATAAAGAACTAGGGAGTATTTCTGATGAAGAAAACAAAAAGAAAGCTAGGCCCTACATCTTTGAAAGCATTAGGGCAGCCTTTCAAAACAGGCCCTTGAATCCACTAGACACACTRCAGCACCAGGATAAGCAGTTGCTGCCAACAGGACCAAGCTCATTGCCCCTTTGCTCATTGATCAACGTGACTAAATTAGCCTGGAAAAAGTAAAAGATCTAAAATGACAGGCTGAAGGACAAACTGACAGGTTCCATGTAATCCTGCACAAAACCTGAAACCACCTGCATATTTTTGAGATCGACATTTACAACTGGAACTGTTTTCTCATTTCAGAACTTATTTACTTACAAAARATCAAGAAGAAACATTTCTTGAGGCACAAATACTGGTTCTCTTTGGCCTCTTTATATTCTTATGAAGTACCAGACATCAAGTCAATTGAGTGAAATTCATCTCCGTAGTCAAAACAAAACTCAAAGCATTACCTTTAATTCTTCTATGGACTGGTACCCATTGTTCTTTATCTTCTCTTTCATGGTACTAAAATCCATTGGGTTTTTAATGATCATGGAATAGCCAGGGGCAATAAAGTCAGTCACAGGAAATGAAAAGAAAGAACTTGGATCCTTTCTGTTAAGAAATGAAAGACAGTTTTTTATGTTTTAAYTTATAACAAAGAACATGAATTTGGAATTAAATAGAAAAGAAAGAACTAAGCTGAAAAGGAATCAGAACTATAAAGAGAGAAATAGCTTGTGTCAGCATAATCTTTCATGTTCAAGGTTGAAAAGATCTCATATGCAAACCCATATACCAAAAAAAGTGCTACAAATGTATTTTAGAAGTTATTCCTATATTTTGGTAACTACCTGTGCTCCCAAGGAGATGAAAAAACCCAAACTTTTTTTTTTTTTTTTGAGATTTTGGATTTTAACAAAGAGGTTTTATACTACATTATAATTAATTTAAAAAGGAATACATAAGAATATAGGAAAAGGAATTCATAAGAATATTCTTGCCATTTACTGCTTACTCTGAAATTATCAGAAGGGAAGAGACAGGGTTCAGAATCAGAAGTGCTGCTTCTTTTTGTATTCATGGAAAGGGAGCCAAAACTAACACAGGCATTTTTTTATAGTTTAARTTTCTTGAAACTGACAGCACACATAGGTCTTGAATATTTATGGATAAGAGAAAACTTTCCAATACACTTTCCAGCTCAGTCTGGTGAGACAGCTAAAGGGAAAGATCTTTCAACCACTCTTGTACAAGACACTCTTAAAGTCAAGAAATATAATCTTAAATAAGAGACAACTTGAAAGAACTGCAGACTTGATTGTTTTAATCAAAAGAAAGGCATACTTCCTTTTTATAGTAAATAATGCGAAAATAGGAGAACTCAAGGTGAAAGAAGCTTTGGTAAATTGATAATAAACTCTTGTGCCTTCCTTTCAAAAGGTTCCTCTAAAGAAAGCATCACATTACTGGAAAATTGTACTGGTTTTGAAAGCTTTTTAAAACTACTACTAACTTGAAACTGGAGGTGTTCACAAGAAGCCTAGGCTGAAGAGAAGCACTAAGCACATGTTCTTAAACTAGTGCTTTCATTCCTATTATAGCCCTCTCAGCAATACATTTAGCAATAGTATTTTCACTTGGCTGTGTATGTGCCCCTTCCCTTACTGTATGTTATTTTCATTTCATAGCTCTGCAAGCCTGGAGCACAGAYATTACCTCTGCAGCTGTCTCATGAGTTGATTCAGAGCTTCCTGAAGTGGTGTCTGCTCCACCTCTAGACCAAAAACAAGGAGGGGGAGAAAGRGTGTGAGACACAACTGACTGGAAGAGGTATCAAACTTCCAAGATACCAGAAATCAACTAAACAAAACTGCTACACCTTGAGAATTCATTACGAAAGAAAAGAACATGAYGGCAAACCTCAGAATACATRCAGGGAATCGACTGTTCTCATTGCTCTTACTTGATATTCTGATCACWCAGAAGCACCAAATACCACTCTGAAAAAGAAGTCTAGAGCAACCTAATTCCAAACTTTTGCATGAAATGGAGAAAAACACTGGGATGGCAAAAAATGTTAAGTCACTTGCTACAGAAAGAAAGAACAAAAACCACGAGTCAATTACAGAAAATACAAAATGGCAAAAGAAATTTCCATTTTTCCCCTACCTTCCTGCTTTGACAAAGTGCTTGTCAGTGGCTTCTCTGGTGACAAGTCCATTCTGACAGGGGTCTGACATTTCATTTCCTGTTCTCCCTCACTGTCTCCATGGTCCCGATCTCGTTTCCTTTTATCCTCCTGGAAAGATTGTTATGGAAATGTAAGAGCACCTGCGAACACTGCATAATACTCTCTGGATTTTTCAAAACAACCTCACAAAGTTTCAAAAATAATTGTTTGTGTTTAGAAATTCTGTATTCTTTATGTACTACCTCCATCTGCTGGACACTGAAATAATTCAGCCATACAATGTAATGAATGTATCACTGAATTAGCTTTTCAGAAAATGTGACAGCTATCTGGTGTGTGTCCTTTAAAAATGGGACAGGRATGCCTCATACACCGAGTTTGAATGTATTCCATTTAAGTATACAAGTTACAGTCATACAAACTAACATTTTGATAGAAATCTAGAGAAAGTYAAAACATTTTGCTAAATGAACACATACCTTAACTTTTCTCTTTCTTTTCTCCTTTTCTTCTCCAGGAACTTGTTTTTCTCCTTTCTTCCTCTTTTTCCTTTTTCTGTCCTTGTGTTTTTCATGTTCAGATTTGTCTTCGTAGAGGCTGGAATCAAGTCCTGCATTTCCAGTGGAGAGCTCCGCAACCTCATTTCCTCCAACTTTCAGCACCAGCTTCAGCGGCTTTTCTACGTATTCTTAAACCAGCAGAGAAACAAGCTGTGTGAACACCACAGAAAACACACTCCCGTCCTCAACAACCCCGCGCGATTCCTCCGCTGCCTCTGGCTTCTTCCAGAGGCTGCCACCGCACATTTCCTCACTTCCAGCCCCTGCAGCTGCTTCTCCCCCGCGCAGAGCCGAGCCCACGGTCCGTCTGCCCACCCSGGCCCGCCGGCGGAGCGTTCAAACCGCCCCGGCGCTGGGCCCGGCGGGGCGGGGCGGGCGCCGCTGGGGGCTTGAGGGCCCGCGTCCGCTTTGGGCCGCGCTTCTCRGCGGCCTCTGCCCGGCCACCCCCGTAGGGACCCACCCTCGTAAGGATGTTTGTCCGACTTGTGCTTCTTGTGCTTCTTCCCCATGGCCGCGGCCCGGCCTGCCCGGGAGAGGCCGCGCTGTTGAAGCGGAGCCCGGCCAGGCCCCGCGCGGCCCGGGAGCAGGCGATGGCGGCCGCGCRGCGCCCCCTGCTGGCCTGGAGGTCTGGCGCAGGCGCAGTGCCGGGCTGCTGTCAGGCGACATGGCCGGCCAGCCGTGCAGTCCGCGATCCCCGGCCGGCTCCGCGCCCGTGAGCGGCAAGCTCGGGGCATTTTCCCTTGTGAGCAGCCCCCTCCGCTCCCCGGGCAGCGTCGCCTCTCCAKAACCCTCTCAGCCTCCTACCTAATCATAGAACGTTCAAGGTTGGAAGGACATTTAAATTCTAGTCAAGCCAGTACTGCCATTGTGACCCCTAAACCGTATCTCCCAGCGCCAGATCCACGCACCCCTTCTCGGGACCCTAAATCCTTGTAGGGATGGTGACTCCACCACCTCCCTGGGCAGCCTGTTCCACTGCCTGACCACGCGAATAGTAATTTTTTAGTATCTAATGAATCTGCCCTGTCCTGCCCGCAGTCCCCCGCGCTCTGTCCCCTCACGCAGCCGCCGGCAGCTCCTCGCTGCTCCCCCCGCGGCGGTGCCGCAACCCGCAGCGTGAGGTGGGCTGTGCCTGCATCCCGATCCCTCATCCCATCATACACAGAACGAGTGCCGGGTCAGCCCGTCCTCCTGCCAGCAGAGTTTACACAGCACCCGGCTGGATGCTCTTCAGGTGTGGCCGGGCACGTGGGGCAGAGCTCCAGCTCGTCACAGTCCCTCAGTCCAGGACAAAGGCCGCTAGCCGTGGCTTGCTGTTCCTGGAGTTTGAGAACCTGTGCCCAAATTTATACCGGTGAGAAGAGCAGAGRACGTGTCCAGCCGAGGAAAGGTTGTGCAGCGATGTGCAGGCTGTGCCCATCCAAGGGACACGTCTCTCCTGTGGCCATCAGCAGTGATGGTTGTGTCTGTCCTACACAGGCTGGGACAGGCTCAGCCTTGCCGACTGAGGGCCTGAACTTGCTCACCAGTTTTGAAAGCAAACCCTTCATAATCAGGTTTAAAATCCAAGGAAAATGTATATATTGTCCGTTATAGGTCAAAAATAACTTAGAAATTCTGACCTMCTGGAAATGTTGGAAGTTGCCCATTTGCCTTGCCTGGGAGTGTTCCCAAAGCAAGCAACTGGTTTTCAAAATTAAATGCAAGCCTGATTTTATAGTCTTTAAAAGTTAATAGTGTATTTGTTGCTATTGCTTAAGCTGCAGTCATTACTGTTTCAACAACACTGTGTAGGTATTGTTTTCTGCCAAGACCTCTTCTATAATGCATCCTCAAATTTCATTTCTCTGAAGTTTGGAGTGCAAAAATAAACTGCTTCTATTTCAAAAGAGAAGCTTTAATTTATTCCCACACAATAGTCCTGTAAGTATTCCTCAAGTTTGTTGGATCATATGTGATGTTTTATAGCCAAAAAGAAAAAACAAAAATTGTTAATCAGGAATTTATGATATGTGTGGCTGTACAGTGATATGAGATTTATTTTGAGAGCGGGTGAAGATTGAGAAAATCTCTTGTCTGTTGTCCATTCAATCACTGGGAGTGTAATCAGATGTGACAGCTTTGTTTTGCATTTTGCCGTTACATTACTGTCATTTGGTATCCTACTCAGAGAATTGTGTGGGTGGTGCTCTGGAATAAACCACAGCTTTCCTGCTTGATCTTACTCCAGTAGTTTGAAATTTAGYTATAATGGATGCAGTTGTTTTTCTAATTCACATCTGGATCCTTTAATACTCTTATTACATATGCAGTGAATGTTCTTAAGCATACTTTAGTGAGAGGTAGAGGGCTGTTGCTTGGGATGTGGCCACATGTAGCAAATACAAGTCTAGTAAATATTTAAAGGACATGTTTTATAGAATGAAAAAAATGTTGCTATATCCTCTGTTCCCACAAGAAGATTGGCAGACTTTCTAAGGTTTTTTTCTTTTAAATGACATRTGGCAAGACCATTTGTTCAATTGTTATTCTGAAATTCCCTGACTAATCTCGTCCTGAATTTAATAAMATCTGAGAGGGTTACACACAAGCCAGTAWTTGAGATCTGGYCAATATTAAGAGCTGCTARGTGTGTCTTTCAACAGCATTCTCTGGGTCAGAAAAGGATAATTCTGAACAGTTAGTCCTCACACGCACACACCTAGAAGACACACTGGCTTTGCCATCCTCSTCTCTAGCTCTGCTTTCCCATTAGAAGATCAGTATTTCTTCCCCCTCCAAACCTCTTGTACCCTAGTTGGGCATAACGTCTAAAATATAATTTGTAAGCCTATGAACAGTGTTATCACTGTTTGATATTAGGCAAGGTCTCATTCTTGTTGGTTGAATGATAAAAATAAACCAGTATTTTACAGTAACATAGCTTTCTAAAAATACCTGAGCACATATGGCTGAAGTAAAGAATGTAGTCAATATTTTATTGATTGTTGTGTTATTAATATGACTTTTAATCACTCATTGGCTGAAAGATGTGATCAATATGACTATTTTCTTGATTCTGTGAATATTAAAGGGACATTGTCATTTTCCATGTGCGTGTCCTGAAAAAAATCCATTGTGACAGCTGTAATTTTTTTCCCTTAATTTGAATAGACAGTCTCATCATTATGATGCATTTTCTCTTTTTTTTTTTTTTTTTTTTTTTTTTTTTTTTTTTTTTTTTTTTTTTTTTTTTTTTTTTTTTTTTTTTTTTTTTTTTTTTTTTCATTTTGTCCCTGGAATGTTTAATTCATTTACTCATGAAAATAGGCAATTATCTGTTTCTCCCCCAAGATCCTTATGACTGTAATAAACTCTATAATAAGGTTGTAAGTCAGTCATAAGGATGATTATCTTATTGTCCATAGAGCAGTCATATGGATCATGCTCTAAGATCTATGTGTGTATATTTGTACAAGTCTGTGTTTTGTGAATATCTTTCCTGTGACCTTGCCCAAATCCTGCAGGCATCTCTTTTAATAGCCCTCTTTTGAAGTTATTTTGTGCACCTGAAGAAATACCTTGTTGCACACCTCTGAACTAAAATAGCAAAATTTTTGCTAGACGTGCATGAAATTGCATGAAATTTAAACATTTATGACCCTGGTTCTTGGCTGCTATTGCTGCACAGGTTGAGGAATATTAAACAGGATTCAGCTGGATCCTCATGAGAGAAAATTGATGGACAAATGGGATTTATCCATCATCCCTGCTTTTCCCTAGTAAAGTGGAAGATTTGKAGCAGAAGAAGGGAGAAACCTGAACAGCAAGAAAGTTGGAACTGAMGTCTGTCTTAGCAATTGCAGCAGGTAATTTCCTTGTGGAAGAGAGATGTTACTGGCAGAGACCAGTACATTATATATGTATATTTGGATATACATATATATATATATATTTGGATATATGGAGTGTATTTCTAGATAAAACCGTAAGACTGAGGACGTAAAGTTTGAACTCCACTTTGAACTGATGGGTCCAATCTAATAATTTTTTTGAGATACAACCAAATTATATTAATTATTGATTCTAAACCTGATCCCATTGCCCTCACTYATGTGTGCAGTCCTGCTCATTTCAAATACATGCAAGATTTTCTTGTTCAATTAAGATATTACCAGCTAGTTTTGATCTTCCTTGATTCACACACTTTGCTAGATTTTAATTAAAGTCCTAAACACTTTTTTTCCCCCACAGTATGCATTTTAATTACTTTTGTTAAGTTTTATACTGAATAAAGCATCTGAAAATGCCTGTGCTCATGGCAGACACATCACAATGCTCCATTAGACATGTGTATTACCCAAAYAAAGTGGAGAGAAACCTTCTCCTGGCAAGTTTTAAGTTGCTGTGAGAGGAAAAAAGATGATGAATTTTGTACTTACATTAAATTTTCACTTGTAAGCTACAATAGGAGAAAGTTTAATAYAGCTGTCTAACTGAATTTCTTAAATGATACTCCCATTATTTTTTTGTTGTTTAGGTAGTAATTCATCTTTTTAATTAAATTTTGTTTTGTGTAGTGGTATTTCTAGAGGAAACATARTGAACAGAAAAAATAAGAGCATTAGGCCACTTGGTGGTGTAATATGCAAAGGAAAAGCAACTTGTCATGTTCTAGAGAAGGAAATTTGCATAATAGACCATTTTTGTTTGCTTATTATCTGATTAAACACAGTACAAGACATTACACAAATGGTTACTTTTTAAAGACCTTTAATTTCACGCAAGTTGTCAAGCAGATTTTGTCGGATAAATTCTGGGTTTCACTCAACTCTTTCTGAAGGCATTTGTGTTCAATTTGTATTAATAGTTTTTTTAGTTGGTTTAGAAATCCTGATACAGTTCTCTTTGAGAAATGTATAYTTTAAAAATGGAAAGGGCCACATGGGATCTGCAGTGTCCTCCCACCATAGAGCAGGTTTGGTTTTCATCTGCTGGTGTCTGGTGTCCTTTTCACTCCCAACAGGTGCAGCAGCTTATCCCCAGGTGTTTGTATTTTGKACACTGAGGAGCTTGGGAGGAGCTGTGGCATTGCATGCTTTGGGGGTGGCTTGGGCTGCACAGGCTGTGACCAGAAAGCAGAGGGAATGGACATCGAGAGCCTCGTGTGCTGTCCTGCAAATGCAGGTRAAACACTTGGACAATTGTGCATGGAGCACTGAAGGGGAGGGTAATGTGTGCAASAGCAGGTTGGTGGGGCCTATTTATATTTCTCTATGCAATAAGGAGAATTGTAGGTCCAGCCTTTTTCACCTTTAGTTTAAATTTGCTTTAGACAGGTGTTTGAGCTCAGCAGGATGCCACAGGGTCTGCAGAACAGTCTGTGCAGAGTCTAAATTTTATATTGTATGCACTGGTGTTCATGTCAAGGGAGAAAAATGAAGATAAAAGAATCAGTGTAATACTGTTCTGCATATTCTAACAGAAGTAAACAATTTCTGTACTAAGTGGGGTCCAATAAGGAAGGTCAATGTTAGTCGAACTATTGTTCTGAAGCGTTAGTCAGAATTTTCTGAGGGAAAGAAAAAATGAGGGAAAAAAGAGGAAGTTTTCATTCGTGTTTGACAGAAACATCAAACTAACAGTTAAGTTTTATTTTCAGATTGAGAAAGGAAAAAATAAAGGTGTTTTGACTGGTRTTTGGCTTGAGTTTCATTTGGCTTTTTAGCCTACAACCTAGAAAGAAATAAAAATTAGGAACAACTTCAGCATGGGTTGTTCAGATTAAACGGAAGATCTGATCTTTCTCTTTGATGATTTTCCCATAGTTAGGTACTAAAAGAAGTAGCAATTCTAATGTTAAGTAGTAGTAGTTGCTAATATTAAGAACAAGCAACAGGGTAGTGTCCCTAACATTCCTGGGAYCTTGTCTTAGGTTTTGCAACATTTCCCTGGCAATCCAGAATGTGTAGCAGAAGTGAGAGATTCACATGTTGGCTGTAAGGAGGGGCTTTCTSTTCAAATTGGTATAGAGTGTACTCTGGTGCTTCGGAAGACAGACAACACCAGTGATGGCTATCTGTTGACAGATATTATTAAGGATAATGACACCATGGATCACGTTCTGGAATATCTTTAGCACTCCACTCAGATTTTTGCATAAATAAGACCTGCAATATTTTTAGGTAATAAAAGAAAGGTAATATTTTTACCTTTCTACCACAAGCCAGGTAGCAGATAATTAATCTCCTTATGTTACACGTATTGTCTCCTGAAGCTTCCAAGAGGTTCTGGTGACCAAAGAGGTAGTGTGGATGGGAGCTCATRATTTGTAACTTGCTTCTATAGCTCCTGTGAGATGCCCTGCAATTTTGTTCTCTGAGTGAAAGCTTGGAGGAGGGCAGCATATACAGAGTGTACTATAAGGCCACTTGATCCTGTAGATTACTGATTATATGTAACCAAAATAATATTATTTCAATATCCATATATATAGGACCTGATACAAGTTATTAATCTCTTAGAAATTACTGAGAACTTTTGGTTTAAGTGTCTGGGTTTTTTTTTTTTTTTTTTTTTTTTTTCATTCTAAACACACTTGTTAGAATAGAGTCTTTAGAAAAGATTGGCTGGGCTCAGAAAGAGACAGTTGCAGAGAAAATGAAGTTAAATGAAAACTGTGAGAGATTTGTCTGGCTAGATTTACTAGAACTCTGAACCAATTTTAGTTCTTCCAAATAGAAGTTCTTTGTGAATTCACAAAGTTCTTTGTGAATAACTAGCCTGATGTGGAATGAGAGCAGAGGTGGATGCAATCTGTGAGGAAGGACATGGCTCCACTGTAGCCTTATTATGCTTCTGTTTATTATATTGCTCTTCTATTAGGAGGGTTTGCTGAAAAAAAGGGTACTAAATGACAACTGAATGATCAATTTTTTTCACCTTTGGAGTAAAAAGCCCTCATTTGCTTAAGGGAGATGGGGAAGGAGTTTAAGGATTTAAGCATGTAACTGTTCAGATGGAGTCTGTTTGGTTAGACCAAAATTCCTTATGTCGTTGCTCATTAATGTTGTTGTAGCAAGTGTTTATGCATGAGTGTCCGAGAAGAACTGGATATGATCAATTCAAAATGGCCTTGTCAGACTGCATGAGGTATTCACTCTGAGATATATATAGAAATGCATGTTTTATAATTTATTCTGACAGGGTATTCACATTGCTGCTTTAAGTATTTCTCCAGGTCTTTTCACAGTAGATGATCAATTAGTGCTTTACTTCTTCTGTCCATTAATTTAAAACGTGGAAATGACAATATGGCCATTTCTTGTAGGACTTTTGTGTATCCTGTGAAATGAAATCAATCAGGTCAGTGATCTGTCTGGTTCTGTCACCAACAGGTTCTTAGGGAGTTGCCTCTTTTTGCAGTGTCTTCCTTCTGCCTGCTCTGGTAGAAGGTCAACTGAACTACARCCCTCTGGAGGTGCCAGGGCAAGAATCAGAATCTGATTCAGGTATTGGAATAGACTTGTTATGCAGGTTTTTGTAAACTCTGCTTTTCCCTTCTGTGATCATCATGTCTCCAAAGGAGACAACTAATTCTAAAAATTGCTTAACGTGTTATGATTAAGTTGCATTAGGCAACTTAAAATGTGTGGTGGCATGGTCAGGTCCAGATGTTACATCCCAATGTTGAACATTTATTTCTCAAAGAACTTTGTCTTGTATTCTGAGGATGGAATGATGCACTGGGATCAGAAATTTTAAGCTCATGTTTTGTTGATCACCGTATGTCAYGCTGGGTGGTTCCACAGGCTGATTGGACAAGAAGGTGTTTTCATTTTTATTGGTGTTTTACACTTTCTAACCATTTCTATTTCTATTTCTTGKTTTTTTTTCTATATAGGGTGGCCTGAGTTTCAGTAATAGTTACCCTCATGCCAAATTTTCTTGGAAAACCAAAACTGATTTTATTTAACCTTAGAACAAGCTAGTTCTTGCCCCAAAGCCATTATATTTTTAGTCATATAACTTCTTTCATTCTATGTTTTTTGTTTTGTTTCTTTGTTTTTGTTTTTGTTTTTTTTAAGGATCAATTTTTTTTTTCTTTATTCAGGTTATAAGGTGAAAATGTGCATTCCAGAGARTAAATCCACAGAAAATGGAAGTATACAACTTGTTTTAAGGTAATATGATTATTCTAGTGGATAAGGTCGAACTTGTTACRTTTTGAATGCTTTGGGTATCTATCTTTTTTTCCTCTTAAACTTTGTCTATACTGACATGTCTGAAYACCAGAGGTATTTCTAAATGTGGTTTCTGATCTCAAGCTACTCTTAAATACTGTTGTTCATAGGAAACAGTTCACGAAGGAGTTCTACCCATAWCTTAAGCGATACTTTCAGAATCCTTGCTGGACAAGCAGTACTGCTGTGTTTTAGAAAATCTGTAATGGGCAAATGTTTTTCTGAATCTTGTAGAACCTGTTTCTCATTTTGMAAGTGGATGGTAGGTAAAAAGGGCAATGCAACTTCCGAAAAATAATTTAATATTTTTGTTTGATTTAATTGGAGGCATAAAKGTAAGAGTCACAGTTATTAAACTGAAACCTTATATTTATTGTTACCTACCAGAATTTGTGCTTTATAGTACAGAGAAACACTTCACAGTTGCTGAGTTCCACTGGAGATGAAGTGATAATCTCTGGCTGTAAATTGTAAATTGCTKTGGGATAAAAGGTACTGCATAAATGTAAATCGTTACCCTATTAAATGCAAGTGTAGCATAACATGGTTTTCAMATTACTAATGAGTATTTCTTTGCAAGTCTGATCTCTATTTAAAGATAAAATAGCACTAGTTTTATTTAATMATCCTAAAATATTCTTATCTAGCACATTGTAATACTTATTTTTATTGCTATAAACAAACATTATTGAGAAGAATTGTAGGATAAACTAARATTACGTTTACAGTGTTTTTCTTAGTCTTAATGGTTTGATTGCCAGTTGCAGGTTGCTTATTTTTTGTTTAAATTAAAATATATATTTTATGATAATATTTACTGAAACTCTTTTTTTTTTGGGTCTTGGTTGTTTTTTTTTTTAACAAAATACAGTAGTATACAGAAGAAATTGCTTAGGAAGAAGTGCCATAGCTAAGCATGTCCTGGTACATGGAACAATTGGGGAAAAACTCACACATAATTGTAAAATTTTGAGTTCTGTTAACAATTTTGAGAAAAATGTCTACAAAAGCCTGATGAGGAAGGTTATAAAAATCCATAAGGCTTAAATTATGATGGAAGAGGTGTTCCCATAACATGTAAAAGCTAATTTTGYTTGGGCCCTGAGCTTGTAGCAGGTCCTGCATGGTTTCATTTTGTGATGAACTACACTTTGTTCATAGTATGTGCTTACATATTTTTAAGAACACTAGATGAAGTATATAAAAGATGAAAGTTTTATGCRTGTGCATTTTAGCAAGTCTAATTTCACACTTAGAGCATGTTCACATCAGGTAAACGCTGTCATTCTGTGTTTTGATTTGATTCATTATTATTCTGACATAATTTGGGATGTAAAACATGGGAAGGGAATAATGCTGGTACAGCAGTAGGTAATATGGTGAAAACTGAAATCCAGAGGTGTATTGCTAAGGCMGTCTCATGCCAAAGAAGGAAAAGAAGCTTTGTGCTTGGCATGAGTACACATAGATAAGACAAGGTTAAGGGATATTAAGTATCTGTAAAGATCTGTACCAAAGTGAAGTTGTGTTTTGGTYCTGTATTGGTCCATCTAACGGAGCAGCAGTGGAGACAGAAATGATGTGGGCACTATTAACTTACAGTCTCTGCAGAACTTTGTCTTGGTCTGTGTTGCAGCCACATTTTTGGTTTGTTGTATCACCACAGTAACAGTAGGAGCCATTCTGCCTAAGAATTAGCAACGCTCCTGTTTTAACAACCTTCTGCCTTGTCCCCTGATGGTCAAMTGCAAACTGCCATGGTGCCTTGGGGATGAACAGTGAAGGAGTATAGACAAAACTAATCATAGTTAATTTAGATCCTCTCCTCCCAGCTTCAGATAACAGTTAAGCCTGACTTTAAGAGTCAGGGTTCAGAATTCAGATGCAAAATTGTATGTGCAATGTTAGCTGTGACATAYGCTCTTGCTTTGCTGGGGTAGGAATAGAAAGGAGTATGTGCAATTTTGTTGTATAATTTTTGAGATCTCTTTAAATTCTTAATGGTTTTCATATCCTGTCATATTTAATAATATTTCCTACATATAGTTCAGCTATTTAAATTTTTATTTTTATATACTATACAATAAAAATGAAGTTAGTATTTATGCAGTAGTCCATTAAGATGCTCTGTACGCCATCAGTTTTGCCAAGGAGTGGTGGAATGAGGAGTTATGGTCAGAGCTGAGGCACAGAGGCTCACTATGGACCTGGGTAGAATAGAACATCTCCAATTACACAGGTGGCTTGTCTTAAACACACATTATATGCTGGGGCTGCAGGTCTGTTGTAAAAAAACAATTAAAGGACAGGTAGAGTCTGAGCCCAAATCTCACCTAAACCTTTCATTACGTTGATTTTTTTCCTCCCTCTGATCTCACAAACTCTTTATTTTATAACAAGTATTACACCATGTTGCCTCTTCATTATTTTTGTTTTCTTTCATCTCTTGCTGAGTGTATTAATTTATTTTAGATTGTTGCTCAGTACATGATCTTGAAAGACATATAACACTAAATATAAACAAAAAGTAACAGCCTGTTCTGTGAAATGATAATATCTGCTAGAAACTGAAGGATGTGAAGTAGAATAGCTTTATTCTGCTTGATTTTAAATTATTTCCTGCTTTTACTWGAGTTTTCTACATAGGCAACAACAGAAATAATACAGAAAACACTGGTAGATAAACCACCATTTCTTGGTTTATCCTGTTCTTTGGATATATAAAGATTATGTAAGRCTCTGGTCTTTAAAACTAACATGCAGATGTTCTACAGCTGCCTGTTGATGCCTGACTCGACAGTGCCTGAACACCTTTTTAACTGCCTGGAGGTGTCATGGTGTATTTCACKGAAGTCATTAAAATAACCCTTATTTTGTGAAAACAGTGTAACTCATAAAGTGAGTCTGAGGATGAAGATACCATGAAGCAAACAGCTTTCTCAAAAGGGAGAMAATATTTATTTACCTTAGGCTGTCTTGGTCCTGTCAATATCACTGTATTAAAGCATTTCACAAAAGTACAGCATTCCTTAGCACAATGACATATTGAACAGTCTCCCCAGGCTATTTCAGACTGCCATTATAACTTTATCGTTCTATCAAGGATGCTTATTTATACACCTCACAAACTGATTTRAAAAAAAAGGAGTAGCTGTTTTTCTAGAGTAAATTTGGAATTGAAACCCAGATGATAGTCCCAGTATTTTCCCCTTGTTTACACAGATGAATAATCGCCTTGAATATGCTTAAAGTATGTTTCATTTTTTAGTGAAGCGATTGCTTGGGCTGTTCTTGAATACTGACATCTTTTGCTTAAATTCTTTGGCAGCTATTCACTGACAGGGTTCTGTCTGTCTTGCTGTGTAGGCCAGCTAGATACCTGCAGCTTTTACATTTATAGACAAAGAAAAATGCACATGCTTAATTTGGCTAAATTAGGGAGTAAGGGTGTAAATGTGATGACTTCTTTTAGCCAACAAATTAAATCTGTTAAGTTAGAGCTGGAAAGACTCTGTTAACAGATTACAAACCTTTGTGTATTGGAAACAGTATTGACCATAGGCTTTCTGTTATTTTCCTTATACCAAGAAAGCTTATTCTGTGAATATGAGGCTCCAGCTACTTGCAGCCAGGATGAGTTTCCATTTTTGTTACACCACCATCCTGGCTACTACRTAAGAGAACTGAGATGAGGTTTTACAAAGGTTAAAATTACTTGAATTCTTATGTCAGACTTGGTGGTCRTGGATTTCATGGCCCACACCATGTTCTAGAGTTCAGAAGTTGATAGGAAATACTTGCTGATCAGCAAGAGAGAAGAGCAAAACCGATGGAGCCATGGTTTCTCAAGAATGCTATAGYTCATAAACAGTTAAATGCTTCYTTCTTGAAAGAGTATAGCTTAGTCSACAAGAGGAAAAAGAYTATTTCACTCTTTTACAGTTAATTGTTAGCACAAATCCTGGAGTATTTTAGCCAAAATTCGATTAAAATTCAATTTTTTTCTAGAAATCAAGTTACTTTAGGATTACTTCCGTGCAAACAACAGAAGAATTTGAGCTCTCTGTTGGCTTTCATTATAAATAATTCCAAGTTCTGATCTGTAGCCTTCATTCATCACTGAGCTTCAGCTACTGAAATTTCATAAGAAATAAGAGGAACATGTATTTTRTATCAGCTGGGAGAAGATGCTGTTAGAGTGGCACCTGTGCAATCAGTAAGTTAATAGCAGATTTGAGTTTATTGTTTACTTCACAAGGAAGGCCAAACCCGAGGCACTGCAGCCACACTTTTGAATGATTTGTACTGTTCACTGCCAAATCCATCTGCATAAATTTGCTTCCTTGCAGAATTTAGATGAATAGAAATGCTCCTCTTTGGCTTTATTAATGTCATTTATTTTTAATAGAGGGGAAAATTGAAATAAGTTCTTTATGTGAAGTCTGTTGAGGAAAGGAATCTGGGGAAAAAACTTAAAAGTTAATTTTTTTTTTAATCTTGAAATCTTGTGCTTAGTAAGTGTTTAAAAATTTCTGGCAGTCCTGTTAGTAAAAATAATTATTCACAGCCTTCTGGGTGTTGTGGATCTTTTCATTTTATATGTTCAAAAGAAAGGGGGATTCTTCCAAATCCTCAAATGTACAAAAGTACATTAATTTCATTTTCRTCACATTTCTTCATTGCATTAGATTTGCATGGATTTTTAACCCAGAGATTTAGCAGTAGTGTGGGAAGACAAGTTCCTCCCCCTCACACCTTCTTTTAATTTTTTTTTTCCAGGAGGGCATTTTGGGTCATTTTAGATGAAAGAAACTTGAGTTCATGCTATTATGTTGGTTTCCTGGTWCAGTTTTGAGTCCTTCTCTAGAGAACACACAAAAGGGAAAAAGGTTGACAACTACACTGGACCTCTGGGTTGYGTTGCTTTTAATTGTAGCACATATTCTCGTTAATACTTTTGAATAACATCAGTTTTCCTTCTCAGGTTAATCCTACTGGTTATCCTTTTGGGTGGAAGGATATTTGTTGGTGGGGCCTGGTTATGTCATACTCCTCTGCTCAATRTGATTGGAAGTGATGGATCTTGTTTGTTTGACCAGGGGAATGTGGTTCCCTAAGAATACAAAAGAATCACACAATTTATCTCAATGCAAGGCAACACTGCAGTTTAAAAGAACAGTTCCAGATGTTCCAAACGTTTAATGATGCAGAGGCTATAAGGATGTCCACCAAACCAGGACTTTTGTGATGAGACCATTGCTTTAGAGCTCAATGTAATGTAAAGGTACAGGTGGGAAGGCTGGTCAATGTTTGCAGAAAAGGGAAGTTCTGCTTAATTCTACTGCTACTGAATAGTCCTTAAAATATCTGACTTATTAGAATGAATGAATTCTATCTTTTGGATAAAAGAGTTTTCCTGAAGAAAAGTGCTGAAGTGACCTCTCAGTATGCATTCTGTGTTACATCGACTGTAGGTGCTGTGGCAAATCACATTACTCTTCTTAAATAAATTATCTAAATGCATTACAACATGTAGACGTTGTTGGCTGTTTACATGGGTGCTTAGGAAGGACATATTCTAAAACAGAGATGTAGAAATTTCTGGTGTCCATAGCCAATTTGGTCATATTCCTTCTTCCCTATTTATTTTTAGCCAAATGTAGATCTATGTTTCACTGTCCTTTACTATTCACACAAGCACTTGCCGGATATTTAACAATGGGTTCTGTTACTCTGGGAGTGACTGGTACACTGAGTATTCATGATGACAACTGGTACTACATAAATGCAGGCTATTAATAGCCAAAGAGCTTTATTACTTGTTTAGAGTTTTACAGATTGTTTCTGCTAAAAGAAGAAATTTTCATGTGGGAAGACACATGAAAGCAGTTCCTTATTCACAGACAATACCTGTAGTACTGCTTATGTAAACATGACTGGGATCAAATGAGAGGAAATAATTTCTTGGCTTGTAGTTTGTAGTCTTTTGTTTCAGAGAGTGTACTTGCCCTCCTACTTTCTCCCAGGGATGTATTACCATGCCTTTTTTCCTGTGCCCTTGACTTTCCAGCCGCCTACTTTTTTTTTTTTTTTTTTTTTTTTATACGGCGACAACACAGAGATACACACTCTCTCCCTACTTGCCTCTGGCTGCTTCAAGTTGCCTTTATATAGTTATATAGTTGGATGTGACTGCCAAAAATCTTCAGGCTGATTTTAGCACTCAAACATGAAGGAAAACCTTAGTTCACCTGGCCCAGCTCCTAGAACTTTAGAGCTATTAGGAATGGCAGCTCCTTCCTTGGCTGTTACTGTAAAAAGTGGCCACTGAGCTGCTCTCATAATGTCACRTGTCTCTGGTACCTGCCAGCCTGCAGACAGTTTAGAAGAGCACCACTACGTTAAGCCCCACTCCCAGAGAGCTGCCTGATCTTCAGTAGAACAATAATTTATCCATGAGACCATTAAAGAGCGTTCATGCACCTAAGGACCTTGGGAAGATAGCTAGGAGGCTTTTGTGTACACGGAATGTCAGGATTGTCCTATCTCCTTTTGGACTCATTTTATTTGAGAATAATATTCAGCATTTAAGTCAGCACTGAGTCTCCAGAAATGCTGAGATTTGTTTATAAATGCAAGGATATCTGACAGGATTTCAAATTTGATAATATAGGAACTACTGCTTYTAAGTGGAACTTAAGTTACATCTGTCATTGTCTTCATTCACAGTCAGATGCACATTTAGTAGTTGAGGGAATATACTTTGTGGATCTATAGTCACATGCTATCATCTAGAATTCACAAATTCAGATAAATATTAGCAGCATGTTGGATCTCATGTTCATGAGCGTTCTCATGTTCTCAGAGTCTCACAACTCTGAGATTTTTAAAATGGATTTGATGTCCCTAGACCTATTTTTTTTTTGCTTCAGTTAACATTAGAATATAACATAACAAAAGGTTGTCTGATGTGTGCTCTAGTAGCTGCTTTGTCACTGTATAATTCAAGGGCTTATTGTGTGAGGTGTTATAATTACCTAGAGAACGATGGTCCTTATCCAAAATACCCAACATCTAAATGTAAACCAGAGTGGAGCTACAACTATTTATATTTTGGGACTCTGTTGCTCAGAATATTTTCCTTTGTACCTTTACCTAATAGTATTTTCAGTGACTCAGAGTGTGATTTACATCAGCTCCCAGTAGAAATCTAAAGCTTTTAAAACTTAGATGGCCTCGTTTGTCCATAGATTTGTGCTTGTGTGATCTGTCATGTGCCTGGGTTAAAAATAAATGAACTACAGAATAAATAGAAAGAGTAGAGCTGCATGGGGTTTTTGTTGTGTTTATGTGCTGTAAGACAGGTGCTTTCAGGTACTATCAGTTCCCTGACCCTGCCACTGTGCTCAGCAGATCCAATATTTCCGAGGAGCAATTAATGTGTTCATTTTGTGCTTRTACAGGTTAAAGAGTTCACAGTGATGGGACAGAACCTTGTTGAGGTAGACTAGGATTGAGCTGTAATTCTGGTGGTGTTACAGTGTTTACAAGCCAATGGCTAGGCGTCTCCTTTCTTGCATCCTTCTGGGAGAACAAAATCCTGTTAGTGCTTTATTTACATTGTTTACATTCTTTTAGAATATCATATGTCACCCTTCTTTTTGGAAGTGATTCCTCTGAGGTAATTTGAATCTTTATTTTAATTATTTAATTATTTTGGACTTTTTGTGCAATTTATTTSTCTCTCCCCAGTACTAATTATTTATGCTTTAATCCTAAATATTATACACTRCATGATGAAGGAGTCACTGAAAAATTATTGCTTCTAATGAAGAAAAGAATGAAGGTCTAGTGAGGTATGAATATATAATAGTGGGAGAGTGTTGCWATTYAGATGAACAAAATGGGTGATTTAAATTGTATGAGAAGTGAATATTATACTATGGAAAGATKTCWTTTATATACTTATTATCATATAAGCCAGTAAAAAATACTAGCTTTAAAAAGAGTGGCTAATTTTGACTAAATAAATGGGAAGTATGTGCATAGTCAGTAATTGCTATTCTCATCATGGCAGCAAAGTTAAAATACATAGTATTACTTTGGGGATGCTGTTTTGGATGAAAGAATGCTGTGTTTCAAGGCTAGCAGAAAGTATGATTAATGCTGTAGAAATGAAGTATTTTTGATGTTTTTATATGTGGAATTACTGCCATACCACTATAAAGACTTAGTCCTGGGTTGTAAATGAGCTTGAGCTCTACAGTTCCTTGTATGAAATCCTTAAAGGTCATGTCCCTTTTAGAAGTTTTATTTCTAAAAGTAATGGAGCAGAAATAGCTTCCTATTTCAAACCTTCCTAGCAGAGGCAAATGCTGGATGCAAATGCAGCAGGGTTCCTTTGCTGTTCTGTTTTTACTGACACAGTGGTACTGGTTTGTTTTCCTCCTGATGCCTGTCCTGTTTAGTTGCTGGTTTACAACTGCTGTTTCAGCTGCTTACAAGCAGATGGCTGTGTACAGCTGATGTGGAGAAATAACAAATGAAGTTTCAGTTTAAAAAGTGGCCTTTTATGAAGTGGCCTACTGATTTCTAGGTTCCTTCCCTTTGTGGAGAATGATGATGGAATCATTGAACAACATTAATCTTCTATCCAAAAGGAAGAGTCACACTTTGAGCTAGTTTGTACCGGAGCACTTCTAGTGCAGCACGGTTCTGATGAGGTCAGAATGAGATGATGCAGAGATAAAAGATTTACAATCCAAAAGCACAAGACTAAAAATAAACAATAATGACACTGGTATTATCAGAAATGAAATGAAAGAAGTAGTTAAATTGGAGGGTTTTATGAGAGAAAACAAGAACGGGAATGAAGTTAGGAATAGAAGACCAGTGGAGCATAACTTTGGAATGGAAACAAGACCATGCTTAACTGCCTGAGATGAGGTAGTACAGGAAGTTGACTTGATCATTCCTTGCTCTTGGTGATTTTTTTTTCTCTGAGAAACTGTTGTGAGTAACTACACATTTGTCAACTGCACAATTTATTTGGAGAGATTACAGTGATATTTCATAGTTTTATCACATTTTTTTAAAAATCACATTTAATGCTGTAAATGAAGTGGGTAGCAATTAAAAAGAAATATTTTTTGAAAGGTGCAAGACATTCAGGACACCAGATGAGAACAGTGGTATGTAGCAATCTTTCTTTTTTCCTGTGAAAGATGTTGGAAATCTTTACCACAGTGAGGTATKTCAAAGTCCCAGTTTGTAAAGCTATTGTTTGCAATGCAAATGTGGAAACCAACCTTGTCAGTTTTCACTCCTGTTCTGCTCTGCACTGTAGAATCCAGGAGAGCTTTGGAAACCCATAGCTAACATTGTAATGGTGTATGGCTTTACCGCAGTGTGAATTCCTTTTAATGTCAGTTTCTCTATGGGGGATTAGCCACCACAGATGTCACAGATCCTGGGAATATCTTCCATGATAAAAAAAGGAAAGCTGGCATCTCAACTGTCATTTAATAATCTACAGACTCGTTAATTTATGTTTTATGATATTTGATACCTGCAGATACAACAAACCTGTTCTTCAAGTGCTTGCTGGTTTGATTGCAAAATGTGTATTAATTTATGTTCTTCTAGAACAGTTAGATTATAAAATGCCATGTTGTCTTTGCTTTGAATTTTTTTAACATAGCAGTAGATAAATCAGGAGTGCTGAATTTCCCGTTATATATGTCCTAAAGCAAGCCTCTTTGRCTAATAATTTCTCCCCGCCTTTTCTCTCCTTGCCCTGTGTAATGTTAGTCTAAAATGCTGGTTAAGGTCAAAACAAGTTTATGCCAGTTAAAAACAGCCATATGGAAAGTTCCAGCACTGAGCCCCATAAGCTATGAGGGAGGAATTTATAGCCTCGCAATGCTCCCAGTGCTTCTCTTTAATTAACTACTCTAAGCATCCTAAAATTCTCAACAGCAATCTGCCTGACAACAGGGAACTCTCTAGATCTGTATATAGTAGTAATCACTCTGCCCAAGAGTATCCTATATAGATGAGTATATCAGGTGTTCTCTGACCTCCCAGCAAACTGTCACACTTCTTTGTTCTGCACTGAAGATGTGAAAAACAAATTGGTTCAATTGTTTTGCTGTTATTCGAGGAAAGAATATTCCACCTTCTACTTTACTAATTTTACTTGTAGGACCACGTTTRTTTTTCTGTTTTCAAGAAACTGCCAAAAAGACATAATGCTTTTGGGAGTTTAATCACATGTATTTCTCTTTAATAAAATGTTATTCAGTTTTCATTTTCTTCCTTCAATAGAAAGACACTTAGATGTCCTTTGGAGAAGAAGAGACAAGTGTGTCAGTTTGACTTTCTTTTCGTCTGTTCTTTTATTGGGTATAAATGATTGGTTCTTGTTGTGATTCAGTTCTCCATATATTGCTACCTGCAAACTTTATTAGTATTTATATATTTTCTTGTTGGTCAGTATCGAAAACACGAAAAACCATTGACCAAAKATTTATCTCATCTTAATAATGACTCATATTTTAATTCAGTTGTGTTTGTCTGTTTTGTTTTAATTATTAAATGGAATTAAGAACAGTTATTCATCAAAATTTTTATGGCAATTGAAGTGCTCTCACTTTTATGAAAAATTGGTTGATGAAAGAGACTAAATAAATCGTATGTAACCTTTAAGATTTCTTCCAAGCYGCCTTTGATTAGAAGATATTTATGCCTTGTAAACATCTAAAAAATTTCTTCCTTCAATTTTTAAAGTTCTGGTAAAAACTCTTTGCTAATAACTACAAAAGTATCATAAGGCATAAGGTAGCKTTATATATTTGTCATTGATTTTTGTAATGATTAATATGTCAGGATTTTAGTGAATTGCAGATGTGTCCAAATTGACTAGCCTGGGACATTATTCCGTCACAGAATTTAGGGGAACCTGTAGCACTTGCTGAGGTTTTAGGTAAATATTTTTCAGGGTTAACTTGTACCATGCTTTGTGCTGGTAGATTATCTGCTTCCAAACAACCCGTTTAAAACAACATTGGGCATGACTGCAGAGATTGTTTTAGAAATGTGTCTGAAGGGTGCAAGGTTTTGGAGACAGGTTACAAAAAGCTGCAGAAAATTAAAGCTCTTGATTATTGAAATACTAATGTGTGGTTGCTACAGTGGTACTAAAAATAATGACATTTACTTCTAGGAACCAAGTGTCTTCGGTTTCAGTTTTCTCACTGTCAGAGGTAAGTACTGATCAATTCACTATTGTGGAAAATAGGCCTGGAAATAATATGGCTTTGGAAGATTTAGGTATGTTGTTTTGCATCTTCTTGGGAGAGACAATATTTTTTGTGTTTAAAGAAAGAGGTAAAAAGCAGTGTCTGAGTTGCACTTCCSGTTACTTTAAAATACTTGTCTGGTTAGCTTGTATTTCTTTCCTTTTGAAGATAAACCCCCAATCATCTGCTTATTTCTTCTTTTACATCTGTCCTGACTCTATCATTAAACTGAGGAACCTACTGATGTATCTGTTACCTTTTTTGATACTGGCCAGAATGGGTCAGTGTCTCTGGTGAGGATGGAATCAYGGAATCAAACCACCTCAGTTTGGAAGTCACCCCAAAGGATCATCAAGCCCAACTCCCTGCTCCTCATAGGACTACCTAAATATGTATGAGAGAATTTCAGTAGCTACAAAGACAGTTAGACATCTGACTGAAAATCAGTATTAACTGAATACTTCACTCCCTTTCTACCTTTGAAAATCTCACTGTATAATAATATTTCCCTCTGGAGCTGTCTGAATAAGAAAGATAACAGATGTCTATGTATYGTGATTGCTTACCCAAGACATTGCTGTGTAAATCTAGTAAGTGAGGATCAAGATACTTTGTGATATGCTGTACCATGTCAAAACAGTGGCTAAATCTTTTCACTGAAGTGGTGATTAGGAAATTTATATTTAATCCAAATAGTCCCCAAGTGCCACTACAAAGAAGTAAGACTTAATTGCATTATTGTTTGTGACACATATTGTGTGCAGTACAAGTTAGAATAACATGCATTGTATAAAGATTTTCAGTATCAGCTTTATTAATTGAGACTTGAAAAATTCTGGTGTATTAACATGTTAAATACATTTCTGCATTCTGAACTTTCATATACTTTGACTTAACAGTGACTCTAACAAGAGTGTTATTAATAGAAGGACTATTTAGCTGGTTTTAAAACTTCCAAGTATATACAACCACTGTTTCTGCCGACTTCAACAAAGAAGTAGGACAGGCTCAGTAAAACATGTAATGTCTAAGGAAAAGGGGAAATGCAGACTGGTTGCATGAACAGAAATTTGGCAACATGCTCGCATGTCCCAGTGCCTCTTAAGGAAACATTTCCACCTGTGAATGCCTTTATTGCTTAGGAAAGTGAGATTGAGTCACATCAACACTTCAAAATTGTAGTGCCTTTGTAGCCCATATATGTGTACTYGAGGCAGCTTTAATCTTCAGTAGCAGCAGAGGCAAGGATGTCAGGTATAGGGCTCCAGAAAGGAGCAGGAGCCAAAGTAATTGTCCATTAAATGGATTATATCTCATTTTGTAGTCCTCAWTGTAGTTAATACCAGGTGACTTTAGCAATGTTTTTAATTGGGCCCATTAGATTAGGTCTAGCAAAAGCCCRTCAAATTCTACTGTCAGCTTTACTGTGCATGCCTGCCATTTGACTCGAATCAGTTCAGTTCTTGTGGAAATGTTATTTCAGGCCTGTCAGATGAGACACACATGCTTTGATGTGACCATATGATCTCGGGTGACATATTTGTGGCTCAAACCTAACAAGAGCTAAGAACATGCTCACAAAATAGGTAAGAATAAACTGTATTTTAGCCATATGAATCATGACAAAGTATCAAAAATAAGCAGAAGAATGTGCATACCTGGTTCATAAGGTCCCTGAACTAGATTGCTGGAGSCTGGGAGTTCAGGAGACTGAAGAATCACTGTATGACTGAGATGGGCTCAGTTGGTCAGAACATGGTGCTAATAGTGCCAAGGTTGTGGGTTTGATTCTGCATGGATTTTTCACTTAAGAGTTGGATGTGATGATCTTTGTGGGTCCCCTCAAACTCAGAATATTCTGTGATTACTGTGTCCTTGCATGGTTCCCTGCTATTGACCGCTCTCAGGAT
>NW_026623487.1:730014-800014 GCF_030028575.1 Malurus melanocephalus | reverse complement strand
TTGTGATAATCAATCATGAGGTGAAGCTTGGACAAACTACTGGAATGTCTGTGGTTTACAGTAGAACACAATGCAGAAATCCCAGAGAGTCTGAGTGAATTAGCCTTACTGAGCAAAGAGGTGTGTTGGTTCAGTCATAATCCTGTGTCAACAGCTCAGCATCTCTTGGAATTGGAGTAGGCATCTCCACACAGTGCTGTGTTGTACCATTGTACCACGTGGATGTACAAACTCCGGGCAGTCTTGCCTCAAAAGTATTTTTGTGCACTCTGTTCCAAAGTACACAAAAGTACATCATATGTGGCTACTGAGGTCACTGAAATTCACTCTCATTATAGATAACACCCAGAGAACTGATGCTTTAGTCAAACATGTCCATTATAATTTTCCCCAGCATCTTGATTCAGGCACTGTTGGTATTGTAAATACTCATTRTATGACTGGCTTCACTAAGAGCTGACCAGGTCATGTGATTTAGTTGTTGCCTGGTTTGTGTTTACATTTGCTTTCATTCTTTGAGCAGTTGGAATTAAATCTGCCCCGATCAGCTGTTGATCTATCAGTTAGCTGAGTAAKGATCCACGTTTCCTCTCGTATGATGTAAATTTGTTAATTCAAAAATATTTCCAGACTCTGATGCTTTCTGTAACATTCTCAGTGGCATTAGATATGTTCAAGATTTTAACAGTTTGACTGAACAATATGTATAAGTCTTCTAAATCACATCTGTGGGACAATTGAGGGATTGTTCCTTTGTCAGTAGTKCATTTTGGTTCAATGGTATGGATTGTATGACAGGTTCCTAGTCATTGGCCCATTTTTTCAAATGTCACTGCTGATGTATTAATGAAGTCTATGCTTTAAAATGAGACTGATTGTTAGAAAGTGTAATCTTAAAAATATAATTTGGTTTATCCCTGTATTTCTGCTTAGAATTAAATCAGCTGCATCAGCCTGCCTCTTGCCCCTTCCGCACTGTCTCTTTTAACTCTGCTGTTTAAAAATTGTTTTGGTCTGCTCTGCTGTTGTGTAGCTTCTTGGGGTTGAATATTGATCTTGTTCCTCTTTTTTTTTTACCCCTGTTATTTTCCCCATCAGGTGTCTCAAGGTTGTTTTCTGATTTAGCTGCTCTGTGTTGTTGCTCCCAGCCTCATCACCAGTACAGGATCCCTCCTGCTGGAGAAAAGAGAGGAATCAAGTGCAGGAAGCACAGAGGTGATTCTTTACTGGAACAGCAGATATAGGCGCATCTGCCTTTCCAACTTTTAGACAGAAAAAGAAGGCCTATGTTGCACACGGGATGTACTTAGGATATGCAAACGGGGACACTGACTGAATGTCAACCATCTTTCCTATTTCTGATAAAAGGTTTCCAGTTACTGTTACTTGTATGTTATATTGCTATTAAGAGATGGCTCCTTTTTCTTTCTACATGCTSTAGTCACCCCATTCCCTTGATCTATGAGGTATTAATTGACGCTATTTTTTATGGTTTTAGACAATTTCTTCAGATTTTGTTTTCACTTTTCTCTGTCTAACTGTATTTTGTGGTYTTGTCTTTCTTGTCATGGAAGCCAAACTAACAGGAACTTTGCCTAGAAATTTGCCTCAGAAGCACCTCCTTTGTCTCATCAGGACTGTCTCCAGGACCCTACAGTATTCTTGTCAGCTATGTGCYTCCTTTGTTTGTCAAATCTTTTTATCTGAAACAAAAATCTTTAATGTTTTCTAAGATACMGTTTTTGATGTTTTGCTCTGGAGTTGTAAAATTGCCATGTTTAATATTTATAGGTTCATGAATTAATTAGCTGGGAAATGCTGTTTAAGGAGTAATGCACTTATTAGGAAGAGGAAAGACATGAGGTTCTGCCCTCCCAAGGATKTATTTTGTTTAAGTGTGTGCTTGCCATGGAACATGCTGGTTTGAGTTTGCCACTAGGTATTGTGGCACATGGATTCCAGCTTCTTCTGTGAAATGAACATAGATTTTCTTTGATTTCTTAAGCAGAAAGAGCAAATTTTCATCCTCAAAATACATTATCTTCACTGACTGCATCACTAACGATAGGTCTTGTCAGACTTTCGGCCTCAACTCCACCATTGCAATCACAGAAAATCTGTGCCCTGTTTTTGAACTTGACTGAATTTGGGGGTTGTATACTGAGTGGGRTTTATGGTTGGGTTCCACATTAACTCAGGCTGTAAGCTGAGTTTTCATTTTGGTGYCAAAACCCCTTATCGTTGAATTTGCAGCTTACTAAAAGCAACAAAATTTTAATCCAATATTCTGTATCACTCAAATCTCCCTTTACAATGAAGTAGACATGTAATAGTTCTGCACCTGCTCTGTTCCCTTCTGAAATGTGGGTGTGGGAGGAGGGCTGGAGTATAATAGCAATGTTGAGGTCCAAATATCTGACATGGGCTGCAAATAAAATGAGGCAAGTTAGATGSCATGTGAAGTGTGAAGAACTTGCAGTTCCGCTTACTTTGAGTTCAAGTTTTGGGTTTGTTTCTCTTGAATATCAGTGTCATATCATTTTTCATCTATAAGGTAAAATGAATGTCTCCCACAGAGATCCGAGCACTGTGTGCATTCTCTTTCCTCTTGGAACATTAACATTGCTTTCCTCATCTGTAAAACAGGGAGGGTAAACTTGTATACTTAAAAAGCACATTATGAACATTATTGTTTGCAAATTTTAACTCCTCAGTTTATTTCTGAGTTCAAATTTAACATCGATACTCTTCTGGGTGTGATTTAGCTTTGTGTCTTTTATAAGGTTGAGGACAGAGTYGTAATGAATTTTAAATAGTTGAAAGCACACAAATCACCAAATCTGGCTTTTTGCAGATACTTAATTTTGTCTGTCCCTCTTGACTTTGTCCTTCTAAATGGTTTTATTAGTTGCAATGACYATTAGATCAAAAGAGACTTTGATTACCATTTTTAAAATCTGCACTGCACTAGAGAAAATCCCTGAGTTTTCTATGCACCCACTCATGTTCAAGTACTAATCATACTTATCTCTAACTGCAGGATCTTCTCTGTATTATGTGGTGTCTAGGCTTGATTTTGGCCATTAGCTCGGGCTGAGAGCTGGCTATCTACCATCTATTTTAGGGGGCTTCAGTGCATTATCTGCTTTTTCTTGTTGTTTGTTTAATGGTCTGATTTTCCATAAYAACAATGATATTTCAGTTCATATGACAATTAGATTTTTTTCCCAAGTTATAACCCACAAGAAATGAGCATCTCTAAGTTTCCCACAAAAATCCCCAAAGTAGTGTCATACCTAATATCTTTTAGTCCCTTACTGACAAAGTTTCAAGCAAAAACAATAACTTGGCTTTGACCCTGCTCTCTTCAAAAAGGAAGTTACTTCTGAGCAGCAACATCAAAAAGAATAAATAATTGTTTTTCTTTTTGTTGTTATGATATGGATCATCTGAGCAGTTAGTGGTAAGCAAGCTGTCTTTGATTTGTTTCAGACGCCCTAGTGCTTCGTCCTCTATTTATGTCAGCATGTTCCTGTTCCCACACCAGGAAAGTAGAATCCCTTGATTAAATTCATATTTGTTTTAATCTTTCCCTGTGTCTGATCTCAAGCTCAAAGATTCTAATGAAAAAAGTAGTGTATCCTGCTGGGAAGAGTGCTGATGTCAGACTTTAGTCTGTTTGTTCTGTTCTAACCTGATARTGCTGGAAATGCTCAGAACCCAAATGCTCAACTCCAGCAGATTCTTAAGACAAAGATATTTTGATATATCACAGAGAGTTATGAGCAAGATTTTTTTATTTGTAGAGCTAAATAAAAATGAAACAAAACAAAAAAACAACCCCCATAACTATTCAGCAAATATTTGTGACAGAGCAATTGGCCACAACAGTGAGTTTAATTAATCTGACCTCTATTTTCTTTATGTAAAGCAGGATTTTCCAAGTTCAACACTAAATCAATGAGAATAAGGAATACTAATGGGTGTTTAATTATATTTATCTTTTGTAAGCTATATTTAGAAATATTTACAGTAATTTCTCACGTATTCATTTTCATAAGCAGAAATAAGCCAAGATGCATTCTGCCCCGAAAGATTGTTTTTTTTTTCCTAAAACAAAAAACCCATGGCATAGCCAGATGCGCTCTYCTAGCTGAAGAGATTGGAGACATTCCTGTCACTATTCCCTTCCCCCATCCTTCTTCATGCTTTCCCTCCAGCTGCCTCTCTGCTGGAGGTTTCTGCCCTAGAATTCCTGCAGGTGGAACAGAATGTGTGTGGTCATCATCTGGCCTAGTGTTAAAGTCAGCAAACTTAGCTAAATTCTTCTCCTCTGTGGTTAAAACTAACTTGACTTATCCATGCAGCTGAAGAGGACATGCATGTCTCATCCTGCTGGCACAGACATCCTAACAGCAGTTTCTTTTGGTAATAAACATTGGCAAATTGAGTTGGCATTGCTGAAGAACTTACACAGATGATGGAAGGTGCCATGTGCCTCAGTTTATAAGCTGACAATGCTCAACACTTTCAAGGAAAAATTCAGTGCCTCGGAGAGGTCCAACTGAGTGATGAGATTTTTTCCCTCTAAATGAGTTTACAAATAGATGTGACACAGTAGTCCTTGGTTTTGCCTCTGAGCTACAAAAATATTTCCTTTTCCTCAACAACACCTATAGGAATATCTGTGTATCTTGAAACTGGTGAGCAAGGGGAAAGGTAACATGTGCAAAGGCAAGGTAAAGTCCAATTCCTCATCCAGAATGAGTTATTCTGAAAGAGTTAAAGATATTTTCTGGACCATGAAGTGTCRTTTGAGTTTTTGCTTTACCCCAGAACCTCTTGTCTATATTGTTTTGTGAGGGACTGGGGCAGATGAAGGTGGAAGGGAGCAGTTTCTTTATAATGCAACACTGGAGCCAATACAAAATAAGAAAAAATAAAAATAGACAGAAGCACTTTCATAYGCTGACAGAAACATGCCCCAAGGTATGAACTGCAGGATACAACACTGCATGTGTTTCTTCAAATGGTCGAGTGTTTTATTGATGAAAATGGGAACATCTAAGCACTTAACTGTTTGAATTCTGATACCTTTTTGAGCCTCTCAATGTGGACTACAAAAATCCTGTTATAAACATCCATCTTTCAACTTATGTCATGTTTTTATTGGCAAACCAAATGTGATGTGATGTGATAGTGCAAATCTGTTGAGTGTGGCTGCTCAGTGTCAAGAGCCCCACAACAACAGTGAGTGTAATTATAGATGGGAGGGAGGTCKTTCCCTGCTGTAGGACAGCTGGTGAATGTGCAGAAGGGCTGTGAGGAGCACATGTGCAATACACCCATTTGCACTTGCAATCCTGTCTAGTTCATGACCAGCGGTAGTGCTGACCCTGGACCGGTCTTTTTTGGATCCTGGCCCATATTTGTTTGGGTTAGCTACTTTTGGTTGATTAGTTGAGTGACTTTAAGTCATTTTCCCAAAGAGATTTAATATAAATGAGCAGAAATATACATTTAGATGCAAAGCATACAAAAGCTATAGTGACCCCTCAAGACTAACAAAAATCCTGTATTTTACTTAATTATAGGCCTACAGTTGTCACTGTCAAAAGTGTCAAAGGACTGTTCATTGAGGAAAAATTTAGAAAGGGTCTTTTGCAAAACTGTTATAGAAATGGCTGCACATAGGAAAACAAAATTATACTTTTAAGGAAATTTTTTTTATTCAATAATAATTTTCACAAATCACATATAAAAAAATAATGGTAGAGGATTTGTGAGATTGTGATTACTGGATTTTTTTTTTCTTTATTTTATCTCACTATGAATTTTTTTTTTTTTATTTGCTGCAATCTATTCAGATGGTTTTCTGTCCTCACTTGTCCCTGTTTTATTTCGGCAACACKGTAGACACTATATCCTCTGTAGAGAAACACAGTCTTGGCAATATTYCTGACAGTCTTTTATCTCTCCCTATCCATATGGCAATATATTTATTGCCTTAGGAGTATTGTTTACTTCTAATGATTAAGCAATAAAATGAACAAGTTGTAAAATACCTTCACATTTTGTTTTTCTACTCAGTACTTATATGCTGTTTTCCATGGGATCATTATGTGKTGTGATTTACTTCATTTGAAACAGACCAGTGATAAAAGATGCAACAGGTTTCACCCTAACAAATATCCAAGTTTGATTATTGTTGCTGGACCAGGCTTTTACATATGAGGGAAATTTAGTTCTTAACAAAATTGTTTTGAGACTTCACTGTTTAATGGTTTCAAGAAAAAAAAACCTATACTAGTGTTGGATGTTGTCATGGTCTATTTATAGCTGCAGCTTGGTTTGTTTATTAACTGATGTATGCAAACATGGAAAATATGTGCTCTTATTTTCAAATCTAAGGCTATAGATATATTTYAATTTTTTAGGCTTTGTTCTTACAAAAATATTTTTTAATATTCTTCATGTCATGCACCGAACTCTGCATGTCATGCACAGAGCAAGCATGTAGTTGCTTGTGCTGTGATTCTGTTTTGTCTTAAACAGTCTAGATTATGGTCTGAATTTATGAGAACCAGATAGGAATCTGTCCTTAAATATCCTTTGAATATTGATAGACCTTAAATTCTTCTGCCACCAATGGAGRAGACAGATTCTTCCCTGAATGGTGGAGCTGACTGGAAAATCTTGACATGACCCTGCATAAGGAATCATAGGATACAGATTTTTGTTAGAAATTTCATTGTAGAAATGGGAAATCTCCCTTTATAAAACTTTCATTAAAATTAAGATATTTCCACAACTGGAGCATTTTGGAAGACCATCAATTTGCAACAGAATAAAAATATTTACTACAATTTTTTCAGCCATCTCTAACTTTGATATGTTTTGAATATTCAGTTGGCACAGCTATTTGTCTAAACAAAGATATGACAACTATTATTAAATAATACATCATTACATTCTGTTTTGGAACATTTGTAAACTGGCATGGTAGGATGATCTTTGACTTTTTCAAGGGTGTCTGGTGAGGCAGCTGACTCTCACTATGACAGCTAAAATTGCATTTTCTCCAAGAGAGGAAAAGGAAAGGACAGAGGGACTCCACAACTGAAACTTTGCTTTTGTTGGATTATCCACATAAAAATCTGAAGTTCAATCACAAAAGCTGTTAAGCTTCTGCTTCTACTAACCATTATAACATGAGGAATGATTCCTGCCRCAACTTCTCATTGCAATGCACTGAAAACAGAGCGCCTATTCCTGTAATGTCAGAATGATTCAATTAATCCAGTTATGTGGCTTTGCTAGGCTTGCTATTTTTGTTTCACCAAGTTTTCAATCTATTTTTGTCCATTTCTTTATATGTGCATTATGTGGAAAGAGAAGGAAGCTGCTCTCATTTTTAATTCCCAATGCCTCCTTTTGATTGAAAAAACTACGTATTTTGAGAGTAATGAAACATTATGTGAAATCAATTCTTTTTTGTTGGTAAGGAGATATCATCATACAATAACTTTGGTATGACTGAAAGATTTGAAGAAAAATTATCTTATTTCCTGTCCTCAGCCTCCCTCTATCTACATAGTCATGAAAAACAGAGCCTGGAATGCAKATTCTGACAAGCAGAACTGCTACACAGGCCTGAATACTCAGTTTGAAAAACATGGAAAAGAAAATGAAAAACTAYGTGGTGTAATTGAAGAAATGGGAAGTGATGTTTTACATCAGTCATGTCTACACCTACAGGAGACACATTTCTCCAGTGGAGATTGCAGGCTAAATTTTCAAAAGGGATCATGAAAAGTATGTGCAGAAACACTCTTAAGAAGTACAGAATTTATGCATGTACCTCCCACTCACTGCTTTGAAAATTTGGCCTCACAAGTAGAAATGCTAAACTGTGTTAAAAATGTGTGGCTGGTAGGAATATAATTGATCTCTGAAAAGGCCCACATTAGAGTCCAGACATAGTTTATTTTTCTGCTTTACTATCAAAATGCAGAAGATTTTATGTGGTTATGGAAACTTGTAAAGTTTGAACATTTTCCTGTTCCTGATGTAATGGGCATTCATGAAGCAGAGGATTTTACTGAATGGATTCTCCATTGAGCCAAAGCTTATCCCTTAGGTAAACATGTGCCTTCATTTCTGTGTATGCATATACCTTAAAAAATGAGCTATTTAGACTTAATAGTGGCTTCAGCAACTCATTGCTCACCCTATAAAAGAATTCTGATTTCAACTAACCCGGTTCTAAGCTGTCACCTTATCTTTTTGCAATGTGTTTGTTTGCTGCAGTAGCTATTATCAAACGTTTRTTTCCTATTTGGTCATCACAGAATCTAATAAACCTGTAACTCCTGTGTTAGCCCAGGTGGTTTGAGTTCCACAATTATTTCCCCATGAGCCACCATTTTATTAATGGCTGTGAGCTGTTRGWAACCTAYCTGTGCTGTAGGTGCTGGTATCAGMTGCAGTAGTTCTRTAGAGTCYAATAATGTTGAACACAAAGAAAATGTACTTATTTTTGCTGCATCAATATGAGAATCTAATTTTCTATGYRTTYTTGTTAGTTGGTCAGTRTCAGATGRTGTTTCAGTCTAAATTCCTCAAAGACTTTTCTAGAAAACCATCCTACTCTGTTTGGACTGTAAATAAGGTCTGCTGTTTTCTGACTGTGCAGGTTTGCTTTAGACATTACTGGAAGGAATGTTGTGGGGATTTTTTTTGTACTTGTATAGAAAAAGGCAGAAAAAGTGGTAKGTCTTCATGAAATGAATATAAATAGTTCCTGATGTGATTTAGGACTTATGTAAAAGAGTTATATGTAGTTAATATAGTTCTATATGTCGAATCTCTCTTTTAGCAAACTGGTGTCACTGTATGAAAATACGGACACTTTCTGTAGTATTCAGACAGTCTGTGTGGCCTCACACATGTTGTGTTTGACCATCAGTGTCGGTTTGGATTTTTAGTCRTGTTTTGACTCTATCTCACTTTAAGTTGTAGTTTGACTTTGTTACTTGCAATTGTAATTGAAGTTGATTKAGTCTGGACAGAAATACATTAGGATTGCTTATGTGGCCTAAAACTGCTGTCTCATTAACAAAAAATAGTTTTTTTAAATTTTTCTGTTTCATTCTTTCTAGTTGTCTGACTAATATACCAACACTTTAAGTTTTATTTCTATCCCTTGGCCCTCAGCTTGTTAGGTGACTTGAGCRTGCTGCTGGCCTGTTCTGTGCATCTATTTTTCTTTCTTGCCTCTCTTGCATGTCTGTTTAGATGACAAGCTTTGTGAGGCAGGACTGTTTTGCAACATGTAGCTGTGAAGTGCCTAGTGGTATGGGGTGTCTTAAAAACTGCTGTAATGTGAATGATATCGTTTAGGATTTTCCTTTATGTCCTGGATATTTTGTGCATTTTCACTCCTGATATTTGTCTGTTGCCATAGCTCTACAGATCTAGGCTTTGTCTGATTAAACTGTCCTCTTCCAGCTGAGTAGGCCCTCTTAAGCTTTCAGGTTGTTGCAACATCCGCTAGTTTGGAGAATCAAAGGACCCCTATACTTGGGGGCAGTCATGCACACAAATGCATATACAAAGACACGGAAATATTTCTCTATGTCTAGTCTAATTCACTTCCTAATTGCTCCAGCAAATTAGTTTGCCTAGCTGAATGCAGAATTTAGCAGATTTTGCCCTGGTACACTGTGTGGAGGTAGCCATCATCATTGCTGGATCAGTCCCCTTTAGAGTCATTAGGGTGTCCATTGTCTGGGTTGAGTWTCTGCAGAGAGGAGCCAGCAAAAGGGTCCAATCAGTTCAGATACCAGGAGGTATCAAGCACAGGTGCTTCAGTTCATGTAATAACTGCAAAGCATCATCCATTCTGGTGAGCCTCCTCTGCTTTATGATTAACTGGCTATCCCCCCTCCTCTGCTAATCTTGCCAACATTCCACCTTTCTCCTGATAATTCTTTTCAATTCTATAGTGCATCATTCTCTTCCTTCAGTGTGTCTTTTTGCTTTTATTCCTTTTAGCCACTCCTCAATTCACCTGCCTTCCTCACCCCACAAAGAAAAAAAATTCCAAACTCCTTGGCCAAAGGGCTGTGTGTTCAATACCAGGTGTATTGTTAAACCTCTCTCCCTCTCTTTGACTGTCATGCCCATTTCCCTTGTAAGCTGTTTGAGGCAGCAGCTATTTTATGACAAGATCTTTGCACAGAATCTGGAAGAACAGGGCTTGTCCTGGGCAGGTCCCSAGGCTCTAGCAGTGCACCCTTTCTCAATACAAATAAATTGATGACATACTTTGCCTTCTTCATCTATTAAATGAAGAGAGTACCAGTTGTGTATTTTAAAAGCATTTTAGGTCTACAGATAAAAAGGCTTTAGAAATGCTAAATATTAATTAGTAGTCATTACCATTCCTGTACTCTTTTATCTGTGATCACATTTGCACTCTATAACATACTCTTAAAGGCCCCTTTTCCTTTTCTATTCAATGGCCCTCCGAACAAAGAATAGTTAGGAATTATAAATGGATTTTTGGGAATTGGACTGAGATGCCAGAGYAAACTGAAAAAGTAGATACATTATTTTTTCTACATCAAATGTGTTCTGGGTTTCATATGACTGACATTGCAATGTCAGTGCACCTTAAAATAGGAGGTAATAATAACAGACTGTAATTGTGGGAGGTCTTGTCCTGTGCAAGTGGCTCTTGAGCTGGGATTAGCCTACAGAACTGGGTAAAAATAAATGCAGGACTCAAGAATGAACTGCCCAGTGTTATAGTGGCAGTGTAATACATTATTTCTTTCTGAAAAGAAAATTGAAATACAGACATTCTTTCCCCATTATCATATAACACGTATGGGCTAAATCTTKGACCTGGACTCTAATTTTACWRTTGTATGCTGGTGATCTAGCCACRTTATTTCACCAATATCCATAGAATGYGTGTTTCTCCAAAAAGAACTAAAAAATAAACCTTAAATATGTGGGCTTGGGATATATAGGTTTAAAGTCCTTAGCTACAGGAGTTTGCTTGTAATTGTAGGCCCAGGTGATTTGTTTAGGTAAATGTAGAATGTCTACAGAAAAGCAACTGCAGGCTCTGCTGTCTGTATTTCCACCTTCTTCTATTAAGCTTGAGGTTGTTTCCTGAGATAAGCTGCTGGTGGTAGTGAACTGGCAAGTGAGGAATTGTGCTGCAGCTTACAGTAGGGACACAATTATTTGGCAAGTTGAAAACTGCGCAATATTTGGCAGCTTTGATAACTACTCATCTGAAAGAGAAATGGAAATTTCTAGATGACTTCTTTCATTAAGTGTTTACACACCCAAGCTTGTTACTAGTTCTAGTTCCTGGACCTATTCCTGCTGCTTTTCTGTGCAGTGTGGATGGCTGTGCACTCATAGCTACTATCCTACAATTCATCCAAGGGTCATCTTCTCCCAAGGAGTTTAGTGCAATAGACTGAGACAGAAATGCATTACTTGGTGAATAAATATGCGATAAATATTTTCAGAAAAGGTTGTGCATGAAAGCTCTGAAGCCACACTGCAGGATCAGTGTGCTTTTAAATGGTGCTTAGGAACTTCACTCACTTAAGTAATTTGATAATGATGTGTCTTTCTTAATTCCTTGTTCATTTCTGTGTCAGTCTGGACACATGGCTCTTGATGTWATATGTCTTATGCATTATCAAGCATCTTGTGTTGCTAACCAAGAGGTGTTCATGGGGATTTCTGTTGCCTATATCTGTCTTAAATTTGTGCTGGAAAAAAATACACAGAAGGCTTTAGAGTGCTTGCTTGGTTTCATACATTCATATTGCAGTGCACCTTCTTTCTTCTGAAGTATGTGGATGTTCTCTGTCTATTATTTGAGATCAACACAGAAGTTTTTAATCTTTTTCAAAGTGTAAACTATCTTTTAAAGAAGTTGAAAGTTCATTTTATAAAACCAGATCAAATAGTTCTGACATTTGCTAGCTAGACGTTTAAAGGCATAGTACAGATGCAAAGCMATTTTTCAGTGGGTGATTTGCTGTAGATAAAGGGCTAACCTACATCTATACTTATAAACACAAGGAGTCCAGCATGTGTCGCAATGTCCTGGAGAGAAACATCACTTAAATGTTAATCCATTGCTTTAACTCTTGCGCCTTCTTGTTTTTTCATGAAAGTAGAACTTGACATCAACTGAATTCCTCAGCTGTTTTTTAAAAAAAATTACCAAAACCTAAAACTCTTATGTTAATTTGTGACTTTAGCCTAAGAAGTCCTCATAGCAATCTTCAAAGCGCTTACTCAACAAATATGATGAAATCAAATTGCCAAATTAAAATCTAGGATTTAATCAAATTAAAAATGAAAGTTTTGTCTCCCTTGCACAGAGACTGTTTGATACATAAACTCATTTCTCTGCTAGAGGTACATCTACTGCTCATCCCTACAAACCTATAGGATTTCACCATTGTTTAGCTGAAAACATTTAACTGATTTAAGGTCTGATAATTGAAACCCAAAATTGTTGCATTCATTTATTGAATCAATATTTAAATCTAAGTTTACCATTAAATACTTGTAATGGGATATATCATGCACTTGTCACTGGAGRAAAGATTTCAGTGATTGTTTTTTCTTGCACACCAGTGTGTTGGAAACTTGCACTGCTCTGGCATTTTCAAGGGAGGTGAACTTGGGTGATACTTCCCTGGGCTAAAACCAGGCATTATGTGTAGTCAGGCCTTTAAAATTCTTAAAGATGTGACTAGTAGGGATGCTATTCTGAAAGAGCTGTAAAGATGATGTGGCAGTTTATGTATAGAGAGTTGGATTGTAAGTCATCATTTTTGCATACCATCAGAAAAGAGAAAGGTAACTATTGCATGCTCTTATCTGGCTGGGCACCAGGGCCAATTGATGTGTCTGCAGAGCAACAGTGGATTTATTGTTTCAAGATGACATAACATTGCTGAAACATCTTATTACCTCGTGAGCTGTGTAACTGAGTATTCACTTCCAGCTTTTGCAGTCTACTGAGCCCTTGAATCCAGGCACAAACTAAGAATTGCTTGACTAGTGAKTATTTTATGGTGTTACTTCCTTAGGATCTGTTAACTTAATTATCACATTATGTCCTGTGAGATAAGGATGATTTCATTGCTATTGCACTGCTGGTTGATTTGGTTGTGGCTCACAGTTATCACATTGTTAAATCAGAATCTTTGGAACATTCATGACCATGTGTCCTGAATATTTCAGTTCCTTAACTAGCCTAGATCAGTTGCTCTTTTATATAACAGCCCAAATCTGTTTTTTACATACTGCTGTGTAGAAAATATTTTGCAAACTGGTTAATTTCTGCATTGCATTCTATTATTGTCCCGGGTTTATTAATCGGAAAAAGAGCAGCAGTAGTATTTTGCTAGAGGCTGCATCAGAAATTTGAGAGGGATCAAAGGGCATGTCTGCTGTAGTGATTGCCATGTGTGCAGAGATACCTGTGCTCACTGTAAATGGGACAGTTCAGGCCCCACAACCTATTGGACAAGATCGTGTTAAATCTGCTCCAGCTCCTCTGATTAATGGCATTGCACTGTTAAGGAAGTGCTGCTAATCAGTTGTGTACTGTTTTAACAGACTGTGCTGCACTAAGAGGGATGAAATTCTTATTTTTRTTGGTGGGTTCAATTAGTGAGTGCAGGTGTGACTGCCACCATTATTTCCCCTATGGAATGTTCTGTATAGGTTAATTCAGGTTTTTTTAGAACAAGATACTATAGTGAGCACTAGAAAGAAACACAGCAGTTCAGGGATTACATGAGAAATGAGCTTGTTGTCACACATATAGCCGCAGTCTAATCCAAATTTTGATAAGATAATGTCCATTTGATAATTGTCCACTAAATTAGGCAAAGTTCTTGTGGAAAAAGGATAAATGTGAGATGTAATTAAATACATGCAATGTGAAAATTGATATGCACAAACTGATTGATTAAATTGAAACCATGCTGAAATTGACATTGTTTGCATAACTGTGTCTGGCTTAGAATTACTATCATATACTCTTCTTTGTAGATAATAGCTGTAATTACATTAATCAATAAACAGATCTCACCACAGTATTTATCTGGTTTGTCCTTGGCAACAAAATGAAAAGAGTTTAGAGGAACCACATATCCTTTCGTTTAGTAAATAAAAGCCTGTGTATRTATTGTTCCTTTAGAGCAGACACGCAACTCTTTAGGATTAGATTTCCAGGTACATGTGATGTAGCTAATGGACTCTTAGATTTGATAGTGTAATATACTTGAAAACAGCTTTGTGGTTGCAAAAATAACAGGAAACACGTTAAATAGAATAACTGTTGAGACTTTGGAAGCAGACAGAGAAGTATTAACAGAATAGGTTAAGGAATACAAATTAGATATGTTACTTTTCACTTCAAATTATGAATTGAAACTGATGTAAGTTGGCTGCATTAGTGAGAGCCTAGCTGTAGAGTCAATGAGCTTTTATGCCTCAACTTAAGAACATACTTTCTAATTATTGATATTGTCAAAGAGCTTGTGAAAATTTGAAAATGCCTTCCATTAAAAAAATAAAGTAGAAATTACCTGAGGATTACACTGGAGTTCTTAATTCTCTGATATTTCTAAGAAGAAACAAAAAGAACATTTTGATCTGAACAGCATTCCTCTTCAAAATTAATGTGGTAAATGCTTCACTTAAATGACAATGGAAACAACTCATATCACCTGAAAAAATCCATGAAAATAAGGTTATACAGTTTTGCTAAATATAGTTTTTTACATGTTGTAATCTGAGAAGGGATTGCCTTTTTTTTTTTTTTTCCTTCTGGTCTGGGCCTGACAGATGCTGGTAGAGAAGTTACCATCTGTGTGGTCTGAGTGACAGGTAATGCAGTGAAATAAAAACCAAGCAAGGGGAGATGTTCAGACAGTGAGGTTTATTAAGACTGTTGAATTACTTAAAGCACCAGTATTTAATCTGTTTAAGAGTCTCAATGCCGAGCTTTGGGAAGTACGTAAGTGATGTACCTGGAAAAGTCCAATTGCTACCAGCAATTTATGTGAAAATTAGAAAAAGGGAAAAGATACAGAGTGAATTTCTGGCAGTATTTTGGTCTGGCTAGAGCAAACCTCTCAATTTCCAGATAGGCTTGAGTTTGCAAGATACCAACTAATTTTTTTTCATGCTGAGGATTCCCTAATGTACCACAGTGTGTGTCTGAGTGAGCGAGGGTGTGTGTGCAGCAAGTGGAGCCCTCTGTGCCATTAGCTGGGGAAGGAGAGAGCTGCTCAAGTGGTTTTCTGTTCTCCCCCACTCCCCTGCTTTTATTGGCCTAGATGAATGTTACAAAGAGGAAACCAGATGTGAGACAGGGATGACTTGAAAGGACAGGTAATTAATATCATCTGCCTTAACTTTCTTATCTTGATGGGCTGATGTTTACGATGCTGACCCCAGGGTGGGGAAAAGCGCGACCCCGTCAATATGAAATGAGAGCAGTCCAAAGGCTTTCAAGCCTCAGAGAGCTCTGCTCCTCTTGTAAAGTGCAAAGAGTTTGATTTTGTGTGTGTGTGCATGTGAACACTGTCTTGGAACAGTCTATTCCGACAGCAAGCTCTTTTAACTTTCTTTTCGCTAAGTAAAAGCATTAATGCTATTTTCATGTTCGATGTTTCTCTCTCTTTTTAGTTTTCTTTTGCTTTTAATTTTTTTTTGTAATAAATTCATGTCAAGTGGCCAAGAATTGGGAGAGGGGAGGAGAGACCAGTAAAAACCAGCAGCATATCCAATAGTTGATATCTCTCAAGAAAAAAAAAAAATCACCTTTTGCACTTAATTATTTCTGACATTTTGTCCATCATATTGTAATGAGCTTCTTCAGAGGAAATAAAAACAGCTTGTCTCTTTGAAAGTAGAGATGCAACTATTTTTTATGTGTTTGTTATCAAAACACAAGCTGTTTTTCCTTCCTCAAAGGATGCCTTGCTGTACAATGGAAGAAACATCAAGAATTAAATTAGACAGCATCAAGTTCACATGAAAGAAAATACATTTCTTTAAAAAGATTTTTTTTTTATGGAAGAGAAAAGATGTAAGGGTTTAGCCATCTAACTCTTTTCCAGTGTGTGCTACTTTCTTGGCATAGATGTAATAGTGAGGAACTGAATGGCAGATTTCATGATAACAGTCTAATTGTGAACAAGGGGCTTGAATTAACTCAAGYCATTTGGGAGGTCTTTGATAATTCCATATATTAGCAGGACCTGGAACATTTTCTGGTTCCCTACACATTTCAGAATGTGTATCTGACTTTGATCATTTTACTATGTTGAGCATAAATCACAGACTAATTTACTATTTGCTTTGAGTGGCTTTTATGTCTTTGACAGTTTTTCAGAATCAGCAACAGAGTTTGTTTCTAATCCAATGTACTGCAAAACAATACCATTTCCAGCTGCAGTGGTTCAAGTAGGACCACTAAAAATGTGGGATGGAGACCCCTGATTGGCAGACTGCTTGGGAGATTTCAGAATATTAGCTCATTGATCATGGGCCATAGTTTCATGTATCCAGATGGAATGATTGGGTTTTCAGAAAGAACAAGTTTTTTTTTTCAGATTTTTTCTTTTCTGAATTAAACATATTGATACCTTAAACTGAGCTTCTGATTTTTCTCGTTGGAAATCACTGAGGTCTTACAGAGTATTTGAGATCTTATCTCTGTTATTTTATCACCAAGTTTAGCAGTGAGGATAGTTTTGACACCCGCTGTCCAGAGTAAGACTTAAAACAGCACAGAATATTCAAAACTTAAACTTTATTTTGCTGTAAGGCTGTTTTCCATTGATTTGTCAATATTGCAGTCTGTCTTCTGCACAAACACACACACAGAAAATGTCTACTTGAATGTTGACTGAACATTACACTTTTTAACATAGATTGTCTCCGGAGTCCCAGAATTGCCTGGGAAAAGCATCTTTCATGGCCAAATGTTAAGCAAAAGAATCTTTGTTTTCTGTAAAAGCACCCCTGAGATCTGTAATATGCTAACAGTAATGGGAAGCTTTCTTTTTGCTGGTAATAATGCTATCAGCATCTTAATTGCATGAGTGAGGTTTCAAAAAATGTAAATAAATAACACAAGTAATGAATATTTTGAGACTGCTAACCTAGATCTACAGCTGAACTTCAGAAGCAGAGAAAAATCCTGTAAATGGCAGCAGTGAGATGCTTTCCTAATTGGTCATATTAAAATACGCTTGCTATTGAATTGAATGCTTAATAGGTGGTATGTTTTCACTGGAATTCCCAGGTGTATAGTTCTCATGTACAGCCAGTCTGATGTTCTGGAAACAAAATTAGCTGTATCATCTCTGGATCCTGGTATAAACTTTTTCTGACTCAGTTAGGAACCGGTAATATTTTTTTCTTGGCAAATAATTATTTCTTGTTTGTTCTTGCCTCCGTACAGCTCTCAATCTCTGTGAAGAGATACCCCTCAAATCCTAAATATCTGGTTTTGGGGTGACCTTCACTTCAGGACTTTATTCTTTGAATTAATTTTTTTTCTCCATGTTTGTTTCCTTCTTCACTTTAGTAGGTAGAAGATGGTAAAGCTGGCCTGGTAAAAGCAAAGAAATGTCCCTTCTGAGTCATGAGTATTCTAGAGTGTTCTAGGCTGTTCTTCAGTTTAGTTCACTGCTTCAGACTCAGAGTTATTTCAGCTGATTATCTGTAGGTTTTATCATATTTACTGCTAAAGTGGTTAAGCGGAGAGCTGCTGCTTGGAGGGAGGGGGTGTGTGTATTCTTCCTGTGTTTCCTTGCAGTTTTTTTTTAATCTAGTAGTTCTCCTGATGTTTGTTGATGTCACCTCTAATGAATTTCTGGTTGTGGATATTAGACTTTCAGTTTGTCAATTTAAATTCTAACCCTTCTTTCAAAAGATAAACTGACTTGGAATTTTCTGTAATTTTTATTTTATTTACATTTTAGTTTTTCTATCTTGCAAGTAAATTTAAAATAATTAGTAGAACAAAGTAGGAAGGAGCTAGACTTCCTGGTAGCGTTTGGATTGATAAGGTATTGATGATAATTAGCTTTGGGTCACAGTATTCCTAGAACAGCATGGGTCTGCAGCTCCTTCCTTTCTTTTCATGTTTCTTGGTTCAGCAGTGATTCTGTAGCCCTCAAGGAGTTTAGTCCTTGCTGTAGTGAAACAATGCAGACTCAGTAGGAGGAATCTGAGTCTGCTCGTGGGCAGAGCTTTTAYAGTAAATTAGGAATCAGTAGTGCARTCCTGCACTTGAAACACTGTCCCTGAATCCTTTTGTTTGTCTGACATTTATTCTATGAACAATGCTGCTCTAAGAGAKTTTTCTGGCAAGACTGCTGCCAGCATCTCAGTTGTCACAGAAGGAGCTCCTTTTTCAGTGCCAGCATCTTTTGTAACCCCACTTGTATGCTTCTAAAGACTTCTTCTTAACAAGAAATGAGAGTTGCATTACTTGGGCTGTCCTTGTACCTGTTCTATTTATTACCTTGGTGTTTTCTGTGGAGGGTAGAAAACAATCATGTTGACTCCATTGTCAATGAGTATTTCAAGTAAATAATTAATTCATAAAATAATGCACATTCAAAGGAAAAGTCTCCTTTTGTCCCAAGAGAAGGAGGGAAAGCCCAGGCTGCTCTTCTGCTGAGGCAGAGTACTTCTCCTGCTGCCAGTGAGGGAACTGAATACACTAAGGGAAAGTAGATGAAATCCATGAAAGAAAGTCTGGTGGGGACCTGGCAAAGACTGAGTTCCACAGAGGAAGGGAGCAAGCAGGCTCCACCTGCACAACTGTCCTTTTTGCTGTGGAATTTTATGGGAACCCATTCAAATAACTCAAGTCTCAAGATCCCCTTAGTCTTGCAATCCTTTTATGCTACATTCTAATAAYGAGCAATAAAGTGGTCTTGCTCAATTTTCCTTCCTCCTTGTTATTGTTTCCTGTCTTACTTTGTATGTGAATGARACTATTCACTAGGGAATGATATAAACAACCTTTCCTGAAGGAGTTCACAGAGGGAGTGTTTATAAGAGTCTTTAGTCTAGTAATATTTTCTTCATAATTAAACTAAAATTTTTTACATTGGAATTCTTGAATGTGAAGATTTTTCAGCATGTGAAAAATTTATAAATAAAACCAGACTTTTAGTTGCTCTCACATGTGCACTCTCCTGTGCTTTCTCTGATGACTTTTAGCTGCAGTATTTATTAGTGATATAGTGGAGTTCTGTAACATATTTTGAGTACGAAAGCCCGTGTTCAGCAAATTGCTTCAACTAATACCATATCCAGTTACCTGAACGTTGGAGGTATATTTTGTTGCATTGCCAAAGAAAGCAACCAATAATACTTCTAAGAACTTTAACTGTAGGATATAAAATGTGCGGTGTGTGTCTGTTCTTGGCAATAACTTTAGAGGGAAAACCAGATATTAAGAAACTGGATATAATTTATTCTCTATATGTGCCTGATGTTTTTTTTAGCACAGGTTTGCAATTCTTTCATTGCAGTGAAATTCTGTAATGCTCATTATGAAGCATTTAGTTGTTGCATAATCACTCAAAGAATACTAAGGTATACTTGAAAGATCTTGTGGTGTTTTAGATTGTTSTGTATTGATACTGCATTTTTCAGTATACAGAAATGTAATGTTTGGATTGACAATGAAGTTAAAGGTACGGCAGAAAATATTTGTAGTAAAGCTGTGTAACTGCAAAAATTTACATATAGYATAATATGGTTTAATCTAATATTTACACATAATGTTTGCACAGGATCAACAGAATCCCTTTAAGACTAGAGAGGTTTCTACTTCAGTCAACTTTTGGTCGTTCATGGATTCATTATGTTGCTCCTTTGAATCAGTTTACTGATCTGCAAAATGGCAATGGTAGTACCTATATATGGGGATACTTCTATCCCACAGTTGAGGCGTYACATTTAGATTTACATGACAAATCTGTTTAGAAAGAACCCAACTCAATATAAAATGGAGAATCTATCAGCAGAGAGAAAAAAAGATCGCTTTGCAGAAACCATGATTTGACCTTTTGGATTCTAAAGAAAATTTAATACCAGCAGTTCTAAATCTGTATCTACAGAATTGCACTGTAATTATAAACCAGCAAAACTTGCCACTTTCTAAGTGCACTTATTTTCAATTTAAGACCCTACACCACAARCAATAACAGGACTTTATATCATATGGGTCCCCAGTGTTTGGTTATTATAAAACCTCCCAAAGCTTTCTGCCTGAGGCTTCCAGATAAGTAATGGTCTTTCACAGTATTTAAAGACAAGGTGAAGCAGCAGGCACTGTGATGAAGACAGGTACTCCCTACATGACTGTATTACCATAAATTACTTATGAGAAACTTCTCACTTGTAATTTTGAATAGCAAAGCTTCAGCAATATTGCAACTACAGCATGGAATGATAAGACAGATAAGGAGTAGCGCATTCACGGGTCTACATTTCAACTTCTTAAGCATTTGTTTCTTACAGAGTACTTCTTTTTTAACATATTGATAACAACTTTTAATGCTTTTAACAACTTGATTTAGTATATTGAATTAAAGAACTTGTAAAACTTCTTGTGATGCTAAGTAAAACTTCTTGAATTTAAGGTGCCACAGAAACTAACTGTACATCTACCCACTCTATTTCTTTTAAACATTAAGAAAGCGAAATCTAGTCTTCTACTGTCCCTTGATTTGTTAAAATGTAACTAATTAGTGTTGCTAAAATGAAACAATTCCTATTTTTCATCTTAGATTGCAAATACCAAGGTTTTATAGAGTAATTTTTGAGACCAGTTATCCTGAAGGTATTTTTGCAATACATTCTGTATGTCTTCTTGAGCCACATAAGTCTGGAAGTGTTAACATTTATCTTTGTAATACAATACACTAACATAGTGTTTTATCCCCCCAGTGTCTATTTAATTTATTTTAGTGAAATTGTACATAGGTCTATGCTGTAGCCAAAGAATATTGTATTGCTTGGCTGTCGTTTGTTATATTTCCAACAAAAACAAATGCTATTCTGTCATTTGAATGAAATGACAAAATCTGTAGCCAACTTGTATTGTTTATTTGTTCTTTGTAATGGATAAGGAATATACAGTTTCTGAAAAATTGTATGGTTTAGGAGGTAACCTTTTATCCTCTTATTTGAGATATTTCTGTAGCTAGGAAAAACATTCTTGGCTTTTTGGTACTCGAACTTACATGTAGGTCGTGACTTCCTGTATGCATTGTGAAGCTTTCTCTTTTTTCTTTACCTGTCTTTTTCTCATTTTCTTTTTCCTTCTACTTTATCTTTTCCCCTCCTGTTCTTCTGACTTTATGAATAAATAGTGCCAGCAAACATGCAGTGCAAAATTATGTTGTATAAACTTTAAATCTAATATGTACCAATCAAAATCTACCACAGGAAAAGTAAATGTGATATAGTTGTCTTCAGATCCACAGATTTTGGATCTGTCGGGTCTGGCAGATATGTGTTGGAGAAGCTTATCATTTTGCAACTGTTGAACTAAGCTGCAAGAAAAAAGGAGGGATGCCTAATTTGCATCTATACAAAGGACCTGGCAAGGTTTTATTCCTACCAAAGTGTCTGAAATCTTACCAGTTACTCCTTTTAATTCATTAATGTTGCGCCATTCTGATTTCTCTTGTCAGTCTCTGGCCCATTTAGATCAGGATGGCCATTCTCTGCTCAGTGACTGATTTAAACATTATCTGAGATAAACCTCAATCTAAGTCAGCCACTAACTCAGCTATGGTGAGACCCCCTCCCTTAGTTATGGAGATCCACCTAAAAAAGGGTCAGTAACAGAATTTTTACTTTATCTATTCTTTGTACTCTCTATTTCCCCCCATGAAAAGATTTTGATTTTCCTCCTTCCCTTGACATRTTTTTAATGACTGATAAATCTCCCTTTAAATTTCTTCTGGCATAAAGTTTCTTAATCTTGTAAAAAGTCTTAACAGTYCTTTCTGTGCTAGTTTTAAAATGGTTCTGGACTGGTTGCAAAAGTATTATACAATACACTGAACAAAAGTATTATGCAATGCAAATACCAAAAAATTGTAATTGATGTATTGAGGGATAAATGAGACATTGGTATTCTTTTTTAGGCATTGTAATATTATGAACAATCCTCAATTTACAGCGGGAAAATCCCATGAGCTATTATATTGACCAAACATATCAGAAGACAGTTTGGCAATTCCCATTCAATTATTCTATAGGCAACCATTTGTAGTAACAAAGCTACAATTTTGTGGTAAAGTTGCAGTCAAAACTGCATTTCCAATGTGAATAACCAGTATGGAAAAATTATCAAGGCAAGCTGCCTAATTTCAATTTTTTACAGGGTTCTTTCTAGCTGGAAATTATGTGGCCTAATTGACATGGAAAAACAATTTTACATGTGGAGGGGATGACATTTTTTAATGAAATGATACATAACTTCTAGTAATTCATAGATAAATGGATTCACCTTGGCTTTCAAAAGCATGTGTAATTTAATTTTGTTTCATAATTAATATGTGCAGTCCTTTAAAAGGTGAAACCATTTCTAAGTCATCCAGGAATACACCCATCTCCAGCCAGCCCAGTGCAAAACAACAGAATTGGTGAATGAATGAATAAAAAGCAGCATCATCTTTGCTTTTTGGTGTATTGGTATTGTAATTCGAAATGTTGGGGAAAAAACGGGCTGCATCATGCCTGGTCATCTCTAGTGACCCACTGGCAGCTGCCTGGTGTCAGTGCTGTGAGGAGCAAAGRTGTTTCCATCTCCACATCCCAGCACTGGGCAGTGCCCCAGGGGGAGGGAAGATGTCAGCCCATTTTCAGCCCATGGCTGAATGAGGGAATGAAGCATYAGAAACACTTTCTACAGGTAGTACATGGGCTGCTCTGCATACCTCATAAAATCATGGAGCGAATTAAATCCTATCAGTACAGCACCTCRTGTTTGCACTTTGGATTCCACTAGTAGGGCATACGCAGAATAAAAAAAAGTGCAATATTTAATCTTCTTTTACTTGTTACTTAATTTTGCATGCAAATGTACAATGCAATACAGCAAATATTAAATATATATACTAAACCACATGAATTCAAACCCCCATTTATTTTATCAATTGCTTAAGCTCATTTGATCATAAGGGACAGGGAGACCAAACAGCTATAAAAGAGCTCCATTTTCTATCAACTGAACCAAATCCTCCTTTGATCTGTTAATCCCAAGTTTATAAGGTTAGGAGATAAGCAAGCGTAACTAAATTCCTTTTTCTTTTTGTCCACCTAATAGTCTATGAAGCAAAGCAAACATAATAAGCTTCTTTGCTGCTTTTCAGCCTCCTCTTGCTGAATAATTCAAAAAGTGCATTACAGGTTTTATGAGTACAACTGTACACACAAGCAATGTTCCATGATTTTTTTGCATGCCTCAAATTTGCATAGATTATATTTTTATTTTGCATTTCTGACACAGAAGCTGACTGCCTACTCGTTCTTGGCTTTTTATTAGGTCTTTGATGCTTGCTGGAGGAGAAGGCCTCTTTTGTCTCTGATAGCCTTAAGGCAGATCTAGGTTAGCAAGAAAGCCAGAGGTTTCAGGCTTGTTAAATGTCACAGTAATGGCTGTCTTTACGCATTGAAATACCAGCCTTCTTCTTTATAGGAAAATGAATCACATTACCACCAAGGGAAGGAAAGCCTTTGTTGGAGGAGACTGCTAGTCTGCTGCTTAAGAAGGGGATTTAATTTTCCCCTCCAGGCTTTTTGGCCAGCCCACTACAGTTGCCCTTGTGGAACTCTGATATCATAGCATGTGAAGGATAGCAAACAAGAAAGAGCAATTAGCCATTAATCATACTCATTTTGCATTGGATGGACAGACTCTTTAAAATACTGTGTGTATTCAGTACATGAGCAAGAATAGCCTGTGTGGACAAAGCATGAATACATAGGGCTTTATTCCTGCATTTTGGCAAAGCATTTCTTGTTTAATTCTTATTCAGTGTCTCTGAGCTGGTGTTGTGCCTAGTATTTTTTTATTAAACCCTTCTCATAAGTTTTAGTGCACAGAGAACTCAATTTAGGATTTACATTGCCARCCAAGTACTTGTTCTTAATATCTTGTAAATGGATGGATTGCTTTAAATAAAAATGTAAGACCTGCATACTAGTCGAACAAACAGAAAAAAAAAGATTGTTTATGATGTTTTATATTTATGAGTTTGTCTGTTTCATGAATTAAAGAATAATTGATGAAATTGCTCTGGTTTTGCATATATTATTACATGTTTATCTAGATAAGAATAAACTGTAATTATATTAGAATATAGAAAATGGAACTTTCTTGCACTAAATGAAAGTGTTTATGTATTGGGTATTATGTCAAGTACTATTTTGAATTAAAGAAGGGGTTTATTCCCTAAATAACCGCATTAGTATGTGTGCTGGCGATGTGCTAGAAAAGGGAAATTTGTCAAGATCTTTTGCATTTTAGACCAATTTGCTAAAAAACTAAAATAATATTGGTAGGCTGTGAATTGATCTGATTGCATCTAGCTCCCAAGGCCTTTAAGTTCCTTGGGCTAGTAGGTCTTGAACTTCTGTTGGAAACTGTTGGTTTTATGAGAAATGAGGAAAATAAGTTAGTTACTCTGCTTTTTCCAGTCATGTTTTGGTGASTTTGTCACTGAAGTGGTGTAGTTACTTTATCTGAAAATAAAAAGAAATAAAGTATCTGTTGTTTAATCTAACAAAACATCTTCACTTKAATGCCAACCCACATACTTTGATCCAAACAATATCCTTTGCTTTCTGAGCTGCTGAAGTGGTGTTTGACTTTTTGTGAACTTTCCTGAGATTCACCCTGTAAAGCTGAAAAAATTCTTATAAGAGACAAGAAGTGGCAGTGTTTTTATGTCCTACATCCTTATCAATCTCCATCCTGCTGCTTTCCAAAAACTGTCCAGAGCTTCTCTGCTCTTTTGTTACTGAGAAGAATGTGGTCTTGTGTTTGCAACCATGTCTGGAAAGATGCTGCTTCTTGGTGAGAAAAGCAAGAAGTCACAATATTATTTTCAGTTATAAATGATGCTATTCCTTGACCTTCTCGCACAAGAGGCATGCACTATCTGTCATAATTATTATAGATTTGACAGTCATATGGTTAAGATTTTTGAGATTCACAGAATCGCAGTACTACGTGATCACAACACATGGGAAAAAAATATTAGCTAATTAGGAGTTAATAGCTGTATCAGCCTCTAATCATGCTGCTACAAAAGGTATAAGATCAGCTCCCAAATACTCACATGAGTCAGTTCATTTTGGAACACTGAACTTGTTAAGTAAACCTGTCTTTCTGATAATAGTAGCCCTGWGATAATGATGGCATTAAGGTGATCCAACATCTATTTAAGACAGCAAAGAAATTTCTGGAGGTTTCAGAGCCTCTAGAACCTTTTAACCTTTTGGGTTAAAAAGACCCCAAAACACAAAAACGCAAAAAAAAACCCAAGAAAAAAGAAAAAAAAGGAAAACCAGCTATCATACTTGTTCATTTGAATATGGTAGAAAACTAAGACTAGTGTAAAAAAACCCACAATAATAAGTAGTGTTTATTTTATTTGCTTTCAATTCAAACTGAGGCAACAGCTATCTGATAGGGAACTGAAATAATAAAAAATCATAATATAAGTTATAGTGGATTTTGTGAATTATTTTTCTGTAAGAGCATTTGCTGGATATTAGTTGTTTGCATGACAGTGTGCGACCCTTCACTTACATGGAAAAATTGCTCATCTGGAGAAATTGCATGTAATTGAAGAATATGGGTGCTGAATAGCTGTCATGTTATTTAACTTGGACAATGAAAAAGATCCAAATATTTAGCTTTTGGAATAGAGTATAAAATATGCACAGTTGCTCTGAAGTGCTGTAGGGTTTATCTGGTTTGAAGCTTGCTATTTTTGACCATGTGTTTTTTATTAATGTATTCCTACGTTCTCATATGGAAGAATAAGAAGTGATATTTTAAGCAGCATTCAAATGGTTGATACTTGTAATATAGTAGAAAATATCTGGTTAAAATGAGCTTCAAATCTTGTAGGGATCAAAAAGGCAGAAAATCTGATATCTGCAATATGTCCCACATACAGAGAGACATACATGTCTCTCTAAATATCAGATGACCTATTTTAGGCATGCTTTAGTTCCATAGTTCAGATAACAGTCTTGGGATACTATTTTGCAGTTGGATTGTTGTGCTTAAACCTCAGAATGCCAACAAAGCCCTATAAAAAGAAAAAGGCTTTGCAAATGCTGTGCATGGTGTATATAGTATTTTCATATTTCTTATTTAGAATTATTTCAACTTTAGGGCTAAAATTCCTATTCATTCTTAGAAAAACWGAATTTGGGGCCTTCAGCATAATGTGTTTTATTGCTTGTTTGGTTTTTTTAATTGGCAACCCTCTCTCATTTTCTGTCCACCTTTTTCAGCTTAGCCTGACTGATAWATACTATTTGGCTCCAGTGAATCCACTGTCTCCTTATCTTCCTTGAGAGCTCCCAGTCCTTTGCTTTTACATTAATCWTCTGTACAGGTGTATGAGGTATGATGACTTGTATGTCTTGCAGGGAGTGAAGAAACAGTGAGACCTCAGTGCCAAAGACAGGCAGGACATCTGTGGCAGAATGGTGAAAGCTCTTCCGATGCTTTTCCTGTGGGAATGTCCCTCTTCCCCTTTGTAAGAGAATTTTCTACTCCTCTAAATCAAGTGGTGAGGACCAAGTGGACATTACAGTATCCTCAGATAAAGAGTCAGGTTTAAGCTTAGCTTTGCCTTGTTCAGAAGCCAGAAAAGATCCACCTTTGTCTCACAGGAGTTCCCTGCAGTGGAGAAACCACGGGGAGTTCAGTGTATCAGGGCCAAAGCTGGCTACCGGTGTGGGGCTGAAGAGGGGAGCAGAGGGAAGGGTGTTCTTCTTCCTGCTAGAATGCTCCAGGTAAAAGTAAGGTAGGAAATTATCTCTGTGTCAAAAAAGGGAACCCCAGGAAGTTCTTTGATGAAATGAGTCAGGACTGTGAAGTAGAAATACTCAACCAAGCCCTTCCAGTGTACTTCCCATTGAATACAATCTGTTCAGGTAGGAGAGAGGCATCCTGAAAAAAGACTTGTCCTTCAAGAGAACTGAAAGATGTATTCCAGTAGGAGCATAACCCGTTTGTGCACCTCCCTCCCCCTCTGTTTTCTTCTGCAGTATGCAAATCTTTTTTTTCCCCTCTTTTCCTGCACAGCTTGATACGTGATTGGTTCTTTCTTTCAACGTAAATGAGTGTAGATAGATTTTGCTATTTATATTCGATATGTATGCCTTGGTTCTCAAACATAGAGGGAAAACAATATAGCTCTGCCTGTAGGAGGTTGAATTTGTAAATATATATTACTTTGGAAATACAATGAGAGATAATAAAATATTCAAAAAGCAGCCTGCTCTTGTGGGATATTATTCTGCACAGCCAGGGAGCAGATTAATGACACTACACAGGAAAAAAAAAGTAAGATATGCACAATAAAATATGGATTGGAATAGCAATGTGGAAACTAAAATTCCAGTCCTGGCAGCCTGTGAAACATATGTGTTTTTACAAAGTTTATCAGCTTTAAATAGCAACACTTAAAAGCAGTCATTATTTAATTGGCAGATGTGGAATTTTCTATCCCAGGCAGCTAACCAGAAGTGAAAAGAATTGAAAAGGTGTGAATGGTATCATCCTTCTGAATAAGAATTAGGGTTGGTAAGTCCATCTTGGGTGAATTTTGAAGGTGTAATTTTATTTTTTTCAGGAGTGTTCTGTGAAACATACATTCAAGAAGCTGTGCAGATAGCAGAAAGGTTGTTATATTCGTATTAATTTCTATTTCATTTTATACTACAGAACTTCAGTGGCAATCTGTAAGTACCTTCAGGTAGAAGGAGGTGGCAGAAAAGTGTCAGAAGTGGTGCTGGTTTTGCTGGTCCCCAGCCACATGCCTGGGACATGGCTGGTGAACCCATGGTTCTGTTTGCCAGCTGCCCACTGTTCCCTCGGACCCGGACCACCTTACCTTGGGTTCATACAGGACAGCTTCCAATGTATTTTAAAGACAAGAGTGTGTTGTTGTGTCTTAAGTACTTGTGCAGTTTGGATGAAATTTGTAGAATTCTCCCTCCAAAGTCTTCAACTGAATTTGCATTTTAAGGCTACGGGTKATAAGAGACAACATTTACAATAGTCTTTCACAAATGTGTGGGTACTTTAGGCAGCTCTAAACAGAACTTGCTGACAGCTTCCACAAAATTCAGTGGCTTGGTTTGAAAACTCCCCTTCAAGACACTTTTAGTTGATTTTTCCTGCCTTAAATTTCAGTGAAAATGGATGTGCTATTTTGGGAATAAAGGTAGAGAGAGACTATATCTCTGTGCATAATGGAAAAATCATGATCCTGGCATTGAAAAATGGATTGACTCCAGGATGCAAATTCAATGGGGAGAATAGGGTTGGTGTTTTTTGCTGGTGRTGTGCTATTTATTAAGGCTGTGGAGAGTCACTAAGCAAGTGTAGATGGCCTCGGTGAAATCTGCTTGTCTTGCAGAGCTGGGCAGAGGCTTCCCTTCAGTATTGCCGGGATCTGCACTTCCGTGGCAATTGCAGTTCTGGACTGCCGGGGCTGGGCTGTGTCTCAACACCTGAGCCTGGCAGCAGGAGGAAGGGAGGATGTTTTCCTTTCCTAATTCCTTTAATTTTCCTAAATAACACCAGGCAGGGGGAGCAGGAAGTAGAGTGCMAGAGTAATAGACTGGGACACAGATTGGAGAGGTACAAAAGGACAGAAAAATTATTAATGTATTCCAAAGCGGTGTGAATTATGAGTGTACACATAGACCTGTGTTTGATTGTTCCACCTTTAAGAATGGTAGACCTTTCAGCTTTTTAATATCAGACTTCTTAATGATCACTCTTTATATAAGTGTGCCTGTATGGACATACATAGATACATACAGAAATATACATAAGCATACAAACATMATTTGATTTAACAAGAGGGAACGTTATATCCAGTTAGGACTAGGTAGTAAGTTCTAATAAACTTTTTTCTTTTYCTCATAAATTTTAGTAAGTGAGCAGCTGTCTTTAATCATGAAACATTTCAGTTTCAGTCCCATTTTTCAAGGCATGTATAGATTTTGAAACCATTGTTACTTTTTAACAGTTTAAAAAATGTTTTATTTGGGGAAAACTTTTTAATTATGAATAACTTTAGTCTCATGTTATCATAGTCTTCTGAGTCTGACAAAATTGTAACATGTTTCAAAGCATAAACCCGAGGATTTCTTTTTTATAATCCTTTTGAAATAGTTTCTTCTGTTCTCATAGTGGCTTGCCTCTCTCTTCCTTCTTCTGAATATATTTCCTCTGTGCCGCTGTATCAAAGAATTCTTTTACTTTTTGCTGATTGTTTATATATTTGAAGATAGTGAAAGAGGATGTAAGAACAGTGTACGTATAATTAAAGGCCTTTCCATGGACTTTGGTTTTGAACTTCAGTTCTACTTCTGAGTAGCTGTGAGCTGTTTCCTCCTGCCAAGTAACRACCATAGATCAAAATGAGATTGGCTTGATTACTGCTAAGTATGCACGGGTTTAAAGCTTGAATTGTCTAGTGCATGGTTTCTGGGTAATCTCTGGGAGTTTAGAATATACACTTTCTTTAAACTGTGGTACAAGTATAATCCTTTATTGAAGACATTAGTGCAAACACCAGTGATAAATCTTCTAGAGCTGTTCAAAAATGCTCTGTAGCATCGGTATGGGGTTCTTATAAGTGTCAAYAGTCATTAAATATGTACTCCCACTGAATACGAGTTTTTAAAGGTCTCTGATGATGGAGTGACCCAAATCATTGGTGACTTTTGCAGATGAGTGGAGAATAAATTCATGAGCAGAARAACAGTTTACTAAGGGGAGTTGAAATGAAAAATAAACAGATGTTGGCAGAGCAATAAAACATCCCACGAGCTGTATAACTCTATACAGAGTTACATAGATCTATAGCTGATATGATTTATTTTATCTTTATAGTTGTCTGTTTTAAATGAACGGAGCTGTGCTGTCTTGTATTAGCTGAAGATCTGAACCAATTCTGATCTTCTCAGTATATTTTTTGTCAGTGTCATGCTTGTGGTTATCTCCGTGGATTTGGAAAAGAGAATGTACTTGTGAAAGTCAATATAGGGCATTATAATAACTAAATTAATAATCTTTATTATTTCTTTATTATATTTCTATAACATAATAAAAAAAAATGCTGGTGTAATGCAATGGTAAATTCTGACTAAAGGGTCATTATAAAATACTGGCAATTGCTCATATCTGTAATTGCTAGAAGTATCTAAAAACCCCTATATGAAAAGATTTTTCTTGCTTGTGAACTAAATAGCCATGTCCTTCTGTGGACAAAATCTTCCACTAGTAGAAGCTGATGTGTCCCCTTTTACCTCATCTGCTGATATGAAATGTTAAAAAATGCCTTTATGTTGATATTGTGGATCTTCCTGACATCTGCAGAGGTTTAATATGTCCTCATCATGTCCTTCTGCTGACACCCATACATGGAATCATAGAAAAACCTGAGTTGGGAGGGACCTGTAAAGATCATCCAAGTCCAACTATCAGGTGCTAACAGAAGCAGTTGTGTAAACTCRTATTTGCAAGGAGAAAAATTAGTAGCAATGCTGCTGGCTGGATGTGTAAAAAGAAATAGACTCCTGTGAACATGTTTTTGGAGGCTAAAATGAGTTCTTGGAATTAAAGTAGTTAGAGTTCCCTAGTTCCTTGCAATCTCTACGACAGGACAGTTTGGTTGTTTGTTTNTTTTTTTTTTTTTTTTTTTTTTTTTTTTTTTAAGAAATGTCATTTTGGTACACATACACTCTTATTTTCAGACCAGAACTAACTCCTCTTCTAGCAGACTGAAATCACATTTAATTCTACTGAGACAATTTCCTCTTTGTTGACAACACAGCATAGAGATTATAACAGCAAGATTATAATAGCAAATGCATTTTTATGTGAAAAAGAGATTCCTGTTTTACTGGGGAAAACTGCTAGTTGTTTTGTATTTCATAGACATCAAATTGTCACACCAACCTACTGCTGTTTCTGTGACAGGTATGGCAGAAAAAGGAGAGGGGAAAAAAAGAGGATTCCCAGGGCAAGAACTTCCTTGGGAAATGGATCTGCATGTTTGGAGTGGAATTCCTAACTGACTAGCCGAGCTCAGTACTTACTCTATAAGTATTGTTGTAAGAAACTCAAGAATTTAACTGGAGGAAAAAKAATTGTTTTCAGTGTGAAAGATGCTTACCTCTTCTGCAATTGTATCAAAAATATCAAACTGCCACTGATAAACTAAATTAGTACTTTTTAAAAGATAGTAGGAAATATTTCTGGATAAGACTGATTAATTACATATTAGCTATGTGAAGCACCTGCTGAGTTGTTTGCAGAACTGACGATAAGGTCAATGCTCTAACTAGTTTGCCTTTGTGGTTATACCGGCTTACAGGAACAAATGTTTCTAAGATTTAAGCACCAGCAAGTGATAATCAGCTGAGCAAAATTATTTCATGGAGTAATCTCTTTGGAAAAAAAAGAGGATAAACTTGGTAGTTAATGAAAAACAAGCTTCAGTTAGTACAGTGGTGATATAATGATGATAACAAAAGTTATAGAGATAAAATCAGAGAAGCAGGTGCCTGAATTTTACTAGACTGTACTCTAGGCAAGGCTATTTCTATATAATATTTATAAAATATCTTGCAAAATATTCAAGACTTAACTGATCTAAATGGTTACTATTAGCAAATCTTTGAAGATTTTTCTCTGACTTTAAAAATATATCAGATTTATCCAGGTAACTTTGCCTATTTGTTGTACAKGTACTAATACAGAGGGGTTTACACTTGTGGGTTGGTGTTTGAGATGGTTCAGCATTCTTTCTTTCCACCTGTGTCTTTATTTTGGACTCTCTATTTTGCTTTTTTTCATATACCAAGAGTGAGCTGTGTAGTACAGCTCGTATGGAACAAATAGAACAGTTCGACCACTTTCAGATTGAAAGATGAGAAAATCTCAATTCCATAGCTTATAAGACAGGACAAAATGGAAACCCTGCTGGGCAACATATGCATTTTTATGGCTTATTTTCGACCTCCTTTATTCTATACACAAATGGACAGAAGAAGAAGAAGACAGGATTAAAAGATTAGTTATGTCAGTTCCTTTTGGTTCCACTATATTACTGCTGTTTTATTAAATCAGGCTACTGACCAAATGTCTAGCTTCTCATTCCTGTGAAGGGTGTTTCTTCATGCCTACAATTGATTTTCACACTTTAATCAAAGACTATTCAAATCTTTCAAAAGAAAACTCAGGTATGTTTCACGGACTTGAAAAAAAAAAAAAGAATAGAATGAAAAACGTTTACATTTTAGTCATGCAACACAACTAACTTGTTGTTTAAGGTACATGTCTCTGCATTAGAAAGGCCTTTCTCCCCACTGGTGTTTTGGGAGAACACTGCCAGAAGTGTTGTCTCCTCTTCTTTGTGTACCCATGTCACAATTCTAGGAGCTGCTTCTTGGCTGTTGACTCTTCACTGTCATGGCATGTTTGGAAGTAAAATCATAGAATATCCTGAGTTGGAAGGGACCCACGAGGCTCCTGGCGTCCGATTCAAGCTAAATAAATATTTAAATAAGCCTATTCTGTAGGATGATATCACAAAGCAAAATTAATGACAAAGCATAAAACAATCCAGGCTAAGCAGAAGCAGYGTATTGGCTGGGCCTTTCTCGCTCAGCTTCGGTAATGGGAGCTCCCAGTGTCATGGCTGTCGTGGAACATCCAGTAAATATGTCCTGAAATACATCTGACAATGTGTGTAAGAAGTCCCTCATTTAAGGTGGGGTGGACAACAATAATCCCTGGAGCATARTGTCTGTTTTACCATCAGATTTTAGCAACTGACGTAACATAATGTAATGAAGACCTCAAATATATCTATTGTGGATGCAGATGGTAAGCAGAAAGCCTACCTTTGAAATTATGAGATCGCCAAAAATGTGTCCCATTTCAATTTTAATATTTTAAAAGTTTACTAACTCACATCATCTATTGTAAGGCTTTGATCTTGTAAAGTACTGGCACTGTGCACAGCAGGAGCATTTGATTTAGGGTATGTGCATACGGTGACTGCCACAAAACTCAAGTGAAATTAAACAAGCAGCTGAAGGCTTTGTGTTATTAGAATTCTAAAGCTTCTTGTGTACCTCTCTTTCTCAGCAATATTAGGTAGGAAATGAATATGGAGTGTGAGCAAGGAAAGGGCTAAATAATTATGTAAGCTCAGCCTTGCTGACAGAGGAGATGCCAGATACCTTCTGTTTGCAGTGCAGCCACCCCACAGMTCTTTTCTAAATGATACAGTGCATTTTTTACCTTATCTTCTTTTCTTACCACCTTTTAACTTAACTGTACATCCCACTATCTATTCCAGCACGGTAAATGAGTGATTTCTAGCTAGTTATTTCTGACTGTTTCCCTCCTCCCTTTCTGAACATTTGGCTTTCTTGGTTATACCACTTACTGTGCCCCAGCATTTACAAAGGCAAAGCAATTAATTCAAAGACCCAAGCGCATGCTATACACTAGAAAAGCTGCTATTATTTGCAATCACTTCATTTGCTGAAACTAGAAATTCAARTCTCTACAAAGCTTTACTGCAAATAGTATTCACAGACCTTTATGCTGAGCTTTTACTGTCRTTTTAAATGGTGTATCTGCGTTCGGTGGACAAACTACCTTTTTGTGAATTCAGCAGCAGCACTTTGTCATCCTAAAGAAAATTACTCAAAGGACTATAGTATGATAGTCATTTATCAGCTGTGCTACTGTATGGGATTGTGGATTGTCTTCTATCTTCTTACCACAGAAGTGTCTGCTTTGCTTTCTCATTATTTTATCCCTTTGCTTATAGACTTGGCAGGAAATTAGGATATTTTACTTCTAGCTGGTGATGATTKTTATTTTTATTCACAAAGGCAAGGATGGGGAAGTTATTAAACTTATTCTCTTGAGTGAAAAAGATAATCATCGCTTCATTTTTTGTGACTAAGATTCTCCATTTGGTTCACAGAATTACTGTAAAGGAGGACTGTGTTTTGAGGCTTAAATTAGCATGACAATTAAGGAGATTCAGATCAACGGCTGCTGATATAGATATGATATGTTTAGTACTATTTTATTGTCATGGAAATGAGTTATTTTTTCTGTACAGTGCCCACATATAAGATAAACATAATTCCATACTGACATATGAATAGCTGTTCATTACTACAATGTTCTAAGGAAAAGTACTTTGTCTCTTTCCAGTGCCATATGGCTGGAGGTTTAGGATTCAAAAGTACAGCTCTTGAATAGCTTGTACTAAATGAGCTTTTTCAGCTGTTATTTGAAGTATTGTGAAWAATCTTGTAGTACGAATAGAAATACCATTGTGCCATAGTTATCCTTAGCTAACACTTTTCATATATTAACATTTACATAACAAAATTACATAAACATCTTTGGCCTAGGCACTCCATTAACTAACTTGATTCTAGTTGCCATTCTGAGCAATTTGGCATTCATTCAATCTTGTTTACAAAAATGAAGGGTCAGTGAACGCCAGGCTGAAGTACTTACTAAAGTAAGTAAGTTATATGAAGCAGTTACTAAAGTGCCCCTGCCAGTGTTGTTTAAATCACCCGTAACCTTGTGCATCATCAGATCCTCCCAATGGCATGGTGCATTTGACCATGCGTTGCTTGAATTTTTAAACTCTCTTATTAGTGATTTATTTTCTAAAAATTGGTAACAGCCAGGAAAACATGCATGGCAAAAAGCATCCCCTCGCAACCTTTAGCTGTTCAARAATCCTTCCCAAGTTATACAACATSTATTTTTGCTATACTTTACAATAAAATGCTTTTTTCCTTCTTGTTTCATATTCTTGTAGGTTATTAAATTTTTCAGTCTTAAAGTACTGTTTTTTGCTTCTTTTCTTCTGTTCACACATTTTTGAACTCTCCAGTGTATTACCCAAGATGAGGAAGTTTTTGTTTTACTTTKCTTGCCACATCTTTTTGCTGTTTTAAGACTCTCTTTCACTCTGGCACAACAGAAAAATTAAGAAAAGCTAATACCGTGTTTGAAATGAAATCACAATTCAARTGGAAATTCAGAGCATAAGTCAAGTTATGATACTTTACTGTAAAATAAAGAGATCTAGATGCAAATATTTAGAAATTTAGGGTCCAGTTAATCAAGGTCAATATAATTCAAATAAACCAGGAGGATTACTCCCATGATTAAGTCCTTATCAACATGGATGAAGGATCAAAATGAATAAGGCATAACTGGACCACAAATTCGTTATGGTTGAAGYATTTTATGGAATGTRCCCACAACTCATGTTAAAGTTTATGACCACCATGGCTGCTCTCCTGAAAAAGGAAAGACAGTGGGGTTTTCTGAGAATCATACAAGTCTAAAACAGGTTTTTGCTTTCAGATCCTGTAAAAATAAAGTCACATAGAATTAACAAAGCTATAGGTGCAGTGTAGAAGTAACAAGGAAAAAAAATACCCCAAGACCACATGATTTTATAAGAAAAAGATTTGAAATTGTACTTGTATATGTGTGTTTATGAATTAAGGAAATGGTGTCAAATTAATTTTGTTCAGGGATGATGGAGAAATAGCCTTGATTTSTCTGCCATCGCAGAGCTTCTGTTTTGGTAAGATTTTGACTTATTGCTACAGTATCTTTTGTTTAGATATTGTATTTCAGATGAATGCTCTGAATTTCTAATGACATTTTCTTGTGTCAATCTTTTGTAAATTAAGAGCTTAATAAAAATGTCCATAGATCTTTAYTCAGCAGTGACTGGCTCAGAGACCACATGCTTCCTTTCTCACATGAACTAGTCAAAGAATTCTAGTGTTCCAGTGATCTATGACCATGGTTAAGTGGTATTCATACTTTCTAAGACAAAAGTTATTGGGTAAAGATCTAAGCAAAATTTTATCTCAGTCTAAACTAGTGATCCTCAAATGATCTGTGTTCTTAGAACCATTGTTGACCAAATCKGTAATTTACACAGACTACCTGAGTGTATCCTAAGCAGGATATGAGACAGATCTTGAGGCTGAGTTTCTTCATGAATGGTTAAGAGTCTCAAAATACAGCAATTTTGCTAGATTTTTTCTTTGTTGTTTTTTTCCTTTCAATATACAGAAGGTGAAAAAAAAAAGTCATTAGGACTTAATTTCTGAGGCTATTCTTTATTTAACAGTGGATCAACACCATTGAGAACCAGAGGTTTACCTTTGTTTCCTATGCTGTTACAATATTTTAGAATGCTGAAAGCTTCTACTGAGTACATGCAAGTATTAATCTAGGTGGGGAYAAATCATCAGATCAGTTTGCTTATGTTTTATCCAGCAGCCTGCTATAGAAAGCATATTGATTTTGCTTTCTAAGTTTRCTTGTGTGCTTTGTGCCTGAGGTTTTCAGACAGCACCACTGTACTTTGTGGGATGTCACTTTGACCTGAAGGAAACTATGGCCCAGCTTAAGAAATGCTTCTGATTCTCTCCAACATCTGATAACTTATTTGGAGCAGYTGGTTGGCATGTGGAAGCTGCTGTAGGGCATGAGCAAGATGGTGCACTTGCAGCTGGAATGAAACATGGGACTGCTTTAGCCTGGCAGCTTTATCTGTGTTTGCAGAGATGCATCCACTAATAAAGGGAATTTTGTTCCGGTTTCTGGAGCATCTACTGAGAAACATTTTGGGGCTTGACTTATGTGAAAGAATGATAGTGGGGGACCAAGCATCAGAACACCAGGACRAAAAAGACTGCTTTTCTGTGATTACTCTTAGGCCCAGAGATGGTTTCTCACTTCAYTAAGAACACTGTTGGGGGAGAAAATTGTTTTCACTCTTGCAAGACACAGTTGATCAAGCTGGAAGATTAGTTATTATCTAGTCCTGAAAGAGCAGCATGTAGGAACTTTTATGCTGTYATGAGGAAGAAGATTCTGTTCTTTTTATTGCACCTTGTCCTTCTCATAGRGTCAACTTAGTCTCTTGCTGTTTGAAGCCTTTCAGTGGATGTTTGGACAAGAGACAAGAGCKGTTCAATTATACCATAAGTGGTGCAGAATGTTTGTTTACAAGACTGAAGGGTACATGGTAGTGCTTTGTGACAAGTCTGAGTGTTTCTCAACAAATGCAGTTCCTTTTGTTCCAGGAGGAGTAATGAACTATATGTGATAGGTTTCACTTTAAGAGAATGTTGTATATGGAAACAAGCATTGCACGGTGAAAAAATAACTATTACAATATAATACCCCTAGTTACAAAATGTTCAAGATTTCACTGTGACACTGAATTTTAATTTGTGACTGTAAAGATTTACAGGCACTGTAACAATTTTATTTAATTGTTATCAATTTCCCTTGTTATCAATGGAAACTTCAGTTTTCTCTATTTTTTCACTATCTGTTTTTATCTAGCTGAGCTGGTACCATCCAGTTTTACATTCAAAAACTGTTAGAAAAAGTGATTCAAATTTTTTTTTAGCATGTAAATTTCTGTATTTGGTTTGTTTTTCCTGATGTGCAAACTATATAAACCAGATTCCAATAATGCTTCAAAATAAAGCTGTTAGTCTAGTGAGGAAAGGTCAGAGTCAGCATGTTATACTGCTTGTTGATTTAYAATACTGTGTGGTTTGTAAAGAGACAAAATAATAATTTAGGCAAACAAGATACCAATGCATAACTCTGCCCAGTCTAGGGCTGAAGTAGTTTATGATTTTCTGCCTGGTTCATTTTGTCTCAGTGACAAAAAAGTATGAACGGTTGTAGCCAGGGCTATAAACTGYGTAGAGTTTAATTGTTGTGCCCAGTAGAATTTTAAGTTCCAAGCCTTAAACAGTAAAGCAGATTTCAATTCCTAAGGGCCGTACCATATTTTTAGTTAGGACTAACATATAACTGTTGCCTGAGGAAGAAGTTTTAGTCAGAAAAATATTTGAAGTAGGCAAAAGACTTATTTAAAATTTTACTAGAAAATGAGAATTCTGCACGGGTTGTCAGAAAATATAACATGCTAAGCCACAGGATATCTATCTAAACAGTGTTATTAGGAGGGCCACTGAGAGTATTTACCAGAGCTTCTGATACCTGCCAGTCAGATCGTAGGGTGGAAAATCTTCTGGCACACAGTGCAGCAGGCTGAATTTTTGCCACTACTTATCAGTGACTCTAAGAAGAAAGGTGAATCAAATGTTCTCTAATCCGGTCTAGTGAAGCTCTAACGAGGAAAAAGGGTTTTTTGAGGTTGTCAGCTGTAGCGTTCTCATGGTTGATATACCTGTCCACCAAGAGGGGCAGCTGAGTTCTGTTTGTTTTGCACAGGCTGTGAGACAGCTATGAGAGACTGCTCCTTTCCACAGCCATTGCAACTGTTGTTCTAAATGAGCAGCCACTGCTGAAGCCTGATGGATGCTGGCTAACAGAAGGGGAGGGGTCTGTACTGAGAACTCTGTTGATTCTAAATAGTTTCACCTTTCCCTTGTCTAAACCATACTTGCAAGAAGCAAGAAGGTCTAAAAGAAGTGCTGTCTAYCCAGAGGGACATTGCAACTTTTCAGATGAACATTGCAGAGGTGATCTTTTGATGTCCCTTCTAACCTGTTCTGTGATTCTAAAAATGAGGTAAACAGCATGGAGAGACAGGGACTGCTCCTGCCTGGTGTCCCATGGAAGGAGCCTGTGCTTATGCTCCTGAATTAGAAGGGTGCAGCCCATTCAATTGATTCTGTTGCTTCTTTATAGATAAAAGGAGGTTTTATACCATGTGCAGTCTAATTATGTTTTAAATAAGGAGTTCTCAGGTTTTAGTTTTTTCTGTGACTATTGTGAGGGATGGGCATAGAATATTTTATAATGGACGAATAACTGCCTGCTTCAGGAAGCAGGGAAAATAGAAGCCAAATGTAAGCATRAGTAAGAGCATTTATACATGATTGTGATTCAAGGGATAGAGTCACAGAACAACTTCAAAGATTCCTGCTAGTCGACAGGACATTTGGAACAGACTGAGATGAGAAAAAAGCATTCCCTCTGCATTACAAAACTCTGCCATTCTCTTTCAAACTGCTAATTAAGAAAAATAGGTAGCACCCACAGATGAAAGCACTGTATGCATCAATCTTAAAAATAAAGACACGATTATGGAATTTTTGGTACCAAGCATCTAGATATTGGTTCCCCGTAATCTTGTTTGTGCATCGGAGAAACAGAATTTAGAAGTGTAAAATATTAACTTCTCTAAATCATAGTGCAGAATGCTTTTTTTTTAAGATTTGAACTGTTTTCTGTTTAAAAGATTGATTTTCCCAAGCATTTTTGTGGGGTGTTTCTAATTTAATACTATGAAAGTAAACCTTCCTTTTACAAATGATTTGCAAACAGAATATCATAATRTATTTGATAATTACTAGCATTCTTTGAGAATACCTGTTAAAATTTAGACACATCAACCCTCGCTAAGCTGAAACAGAGAGGAAGGCATGTGTTTGGTATGTACAGAGTTTTCCATAGTCCTAAAACAAACAAACCCTTCTGAATAGAAGTAGTTTCCCATACATTCATATTTGCAGGGAAATATAAGAAAGACATTGAAATTTGTTAGAGTAACCTCACATTTTTGAGTCCCCTTAACAGTTATGTGGGCTTATRTAAAGCCAGCATCCTTCTCTAAACTGAAGTTTTTTCCTGTGAATGGATGTTGACCAAATCCCTGACGGAGGGAATATGTAAGCACCTGTGACTTGTCTGCTGGATGTAGAGAGGGGAAAGAGTTTTCTTTCTTTTTTTTTAGTTAACCATCATTTTCTTTCTCCAGTGTGTCTTTCCAGTTTTTTAGTGCTGATGTGACTGAATTGTAAATTGTTATATTTGTAAATAATTGTCTCTGTGTGTATATACATAAAATTGGGTGTATTCACTTAATTTTGCTGGAGATAAGTTTGATTTCAGATTAAGTGAAATTATATTCCTGTGAGGACAGTGATCCTAAGAGGTATTTTATTTCTGCAAGGGCAGCACCTTGTCCTGATTTCCAAGACATCTCTCTGTGGCATGTAAAGGATAGCTGAACCATACCAGGTCTCTGTTGGACTGTTTGATTTAGGAAAGAAAAACACAGCTACATGTGTGGAAAAAATGCCTTCTGATGACCTGTAATAGCCGCAAGAATTTGTTGACATGTGGAAATGTAATTAGAAACACGTGGATCCCAAGAGCACAGGAGAGTTTGTGACACAGGGGCTAAGCCCAGAAGCATAATGTGCTGAAGTTGTGAGTAGAATGACCAGTGACAATTGTGTTAATTATGTGTATTGGTAGCATATAAAAACGTGCCTGTCATACTGCTGCTTTTTACAGTAATTGCAGAAAAAAAAATGTACTGGGTTGAAAGTATGCAGCAAGARTCATGGTCAGAATTAATTTAGGCTTTGATAACTCCTAGTAACTAAGCATGTACAGCTCATAAATTCTGTTTGAGCTGTAGATATCTTTGCATCTGCCTGCRGACTCGTTTTATAGTAAGACTGAGCTTTTGTCCTTGTGTTTTCATCTTGGACTGAAATATTTAATGCATTACTGAGGCCTTTTGGAGGTGTGTGAGGGAAAACAAGGCAAAAGCAGTTTATTGAGACCCAGTTGAACTGTGTGTGTGCACTCCAGAGCTGATGAGTTCTAATGCAGATGTTACTGCATGACCAGGTGGCTTTGGGTGCTCTCCCCACGATGTGTGGTGTTAGTTTAGTAATATAAGGGTCAGATCAAGTTAATGCAAAAGGACTGCTTTTCCATTGGGAAATTCTGGAATAGCAGTCTGGCAAAGTGAAGGCAGTGTGGGAAGAGAACACACAATAGAGAAGGCAGGAGGTCACTTTTYCTGCAGCATTTACACTCCATGGGGGTTTACACCTGAACAGCGTAGCTTTGTCGGAAACACTGACGTGCAGCTGGTGGATTAATGAAAATTTTAATTGCACTGCCTTTTGTTGGGCTTTTCCAGGACCACTGCCCTGTCCACTCACCACAGTGTGCATCCATCAGCCACCTTCATTTATATCATAATAATACATGATTATTTRCATCAACAGAAGTTGTTTCTGTATCTGTGGGCTGAGTGAATAGTGTAACATGCATTCAAAAGTGTTTCCTTGTGATTTCATCACTATGCATGAAATCGCAGGAATAAGAAGGCYACTTTTTATTAAAATTTTCTATTACAAAATTTATTGGCCCTATCAAAGTTACTATCCAAAGCAGATTTTTATGGAGATGATCTCTTTTAATTCCCTGCTCRGCAGTCTCAGGTGAACTACCCATATAGGAAAGCAGCTGCTTAGATATTTTGCTCCAGACATTTTGTGTTATAGGCAGATGAATGGAAGTCTGCATCAAAGAGCTTCAATTTTTTTTATGGTTCAGTGTTCAGGTGGAATATGAGTGCAACCAAAGCAAATGCTGACAGCCTTACATTCATCTCAGGAACCTTTCCTTCCTTCCCATGAGAGAAATGGAGCCAAGAAAAAGGAATCTGTAGAATTGCATCTAAAATTCCCTAATTATATCATGTGATGTTTCTGTGGGGAATTAAAAAGTGTAAGGCTAAAATGAGGARCATGTTTTTGTTCTTTTTGTTGTTTGTATGTGACTGCCTGTTTTAAGGTGASTGCAAGACAATTCAAACATTTTGTAGAGAAGAATTAGCCCCTTTTTAAGCCTCAATAATACTTTCAATGATTAATATTTCAGAGTTTGAATTTCATTATAATACTGGCGATAGTTTCAATTTTTTTAAYTGAGCACATCAATTAGATATGTGCMCTGACATCTCTTAGCAGCTTAAGTCAGGTGAAGACTTAGTCAAAATGCTACTTCATGCTTGCTCAGTTTTCTTCATGGATGTTGATATTTCTGATTTTACTGATCAACRGCTGCATTATCTAAGTGCATCTAGTAGTTCCTTTAGAATAAAYTTACTTTCTAACACATTTACATTTGTGAATAGTGAGATGCTGAGCCCCTCCAAAAACTACCCAAATTCAGATTTCCCACCAGCAAGTTTGTAGTGAGGTTGTGACTGTGTAGCTGTAGAAAGTGCAGGTGCTAACTGAAAGGATTTTGCAGGTGACTCACATGTGTAAGTGGCATATACTTCTGAGATACTTAGAAAATGTATAAAGATGGTGCTCTTCACTTATTGTTTCTCTTAAACCATATTTTCTTGCAAATATGTCATGAACTATTCTGCTGCATGTTGTTGATTTAAAATTATTACTAAAAAAAATCATGTAAATTTTAAATGGTATTAGACTATTTTTTYSAAAGCARCCTGGTTAAAGTTGTGATCCTTCTGAGAAGGATGTCTTGCAGCCCTGTCTCCCAGTACTGCTGTTGCTGTGATGTGGTTCTTTTGAGGCAGTACTTGATCTGCCATCAAAACTACAATAGCACAAACTGCAAGTTATGAGGAAACACAGCTGCAAATGTACCTGTTAATGTGGTTTATCATTTCATGGAGGTWTTACATAGGAATTGGCTCACTTGTATAGAACCTGACACCTGGCTGTGTTTTCACTGTAGAGACAGTCTAATATGTTCCTGTGTCTTTSGCTAAGAGACAGATTTTGGTGAATACGCCCATAGAAGGCCAGAGAGTCCAGACAAGGAAGATTGCTCTGGTCCATCCTGGTCTGCTTGCAAGTCATGTATTTTTTTATTACTCTGGGAAACAATACCTTTCATGAAGGAGAAAGACACAGTGAATTAAATGTGGGCATGAGAGAGAACGCAAGGCAAGGAGAACAGAAAACACAACGTCATCACTGGTGCAACAGGGTCTCTTCAGGAGCTAACAAGTACAGCCAGATGGAAAGTCTGTGATGCTGGAAGACATTTTAGTTGTGGAGTGGGATGTTTTTATGTAAGGAGAATAAGTTGCTGGTTGAGACTGTTTCTGTTTTGCAGCATGGCTCACAGTACATTAAAATACCCCTTTAGAATGCCAGTTGCTCAATCAGGAATTTTCATCAGYCCATGCCATTTTATATGGAATTACATTTATAATTTCTTGTATTGATTTAAAAAAAAAATAATTCTCCGTTACTCCTATCCTCGAATAAAGAACTCTAATTTAAATGAGTTGTTGCCAGCCTAGGATCTGGCCTTTATCCTTATTCCTTAACATTAGCCTGAAGGTTTAATTCAAGTTGTATTTAGTGCAATACTTTTGTAGTCCTTCATTTACATGTATGCCAACAAGCTTAAATGCACTGCAACCTTGGAAGACTTTCAAAGGAAGTAATAATTCCTCTGAAATAGGTCTTTTGAAAGCTTTATCTTGTTCTTTCTCTTTTTGTTAATCTTGGAGCCCCTTAGCATGTCAAAGCAATTTTTCTAATGTCACATCTTCTAGACATTAGCATGAAAGAGCTTTAAAAGATGATTTGAGAAAGAATAAATGTTGAATGAGCATTTATTATAGAGCCGTTTATGCTACATTTGCATTTTGACTATATTTTTGACGTGAAATGTTTGAAAAGCAGGCTAATTCGAAAGTCAATAGTCTCTAAACAATGTATACTACAAGTCTGTTTACCCTGAACTGTTTCCTTTGTACATTAATGTACAAAAATAAGATTTCATTAGGCTTAAGCTGATTTATTTATAGGGATGAAATTAAACTAGTCTCATTAGTCTTAACATTGAAATCATATTCCCTTTAGAAATTTGGTAGTGATCAAAAGTTCTCTTTAAGTTATATTGAAAAGAATAGGTACAAACTCATCAGTCAATTGATATTGATCTTTGAATTCTGATCCCTTCCCGTTCAGCTGTTATGGAAATTAATTACTGGAGAATACCCAGGTCTGGGATAAGAAGAATAATGTTTATTCATTAGAGTACTACAAAGGAATTTAAACAAATTTTTTTGAAAACATAGCAGACTGAAATAATCTATGTATGTAATAGTTAACACAGTGAGGTTGTGCATAATTTGGATGATTTATCTTTGAGCTTGGAGACTGGCTAAATAGCATTTGGAATACTGATACCAGTAGTCATATGCTACAAGGGTAATATATCATATGTCATGCACACGGGTATATTATCTGAGATATTATGGAGAAAGTATGTAAAAGAATTTCAATTTTCAGGCATCATCATCATCAAAGTAATTTTTAAACTCCAAACAATTGTGTGGTTTCTGGCAATACTACTTTGCAGATAGCTTGCTAATTACCATAATTTAAAGGAAGTAAGAAATAAGATGATCATCTTTCATTTTTACATTTTCAGGGAAACTTCAGCTTTAGTAGATGGAGTGAAATATTAGCAAGAGGAAAAGAATAAGCAAGATTGACATTGTAATGATCAGTGTTTTTTTTTTTTTTTTTTTTTTTTTTTTTTTTTTAATATGGAAGGGTTAATAATAATGACAGGATTATTATTATTTCTTGGATGATATTTGTGTTGTGCTTCCTGACATGTTCCTGTCACCGAGTTCTCAGTACAAGAAAGACTCAGAATCTGTGTTATACAATACAACAAAAGAAGGTGTAGCACAGAGAAGGGAGTGAGCATTTCACCACTGCATGTAAGTCTCATAAGCAATAGTCTTGATTTAAACCATGCAGATGTGAACCTACTTTTCTCTCATCTTTACTATGGACTCAACTCTTTTGGCCATCCAGAGAGGAATTGCAATGYTCCCAGCACAGAAACCTTAAAATACTGTTAATAACCCATCATTCTGTTGTCAGGAAATCCATAATCATTCTAAGTATGGCTAATGTGCAATTACAGAGAAGCTGCTTTCCTTAAACAATCTTTTTTAAGTTCTCACAACATACAGAGGGCAAATCTTGTRGCGCCAAGTTGTGGAGATGAAAGGACCCTCATAGTAGTAAAGATGCTAAAGTGCCAATAATATCAGAAAAAGGGGAATCCACAAAAATGAGTAACTTCTCCATGGGTGTTCTTGGAGATATATTTTTCATTTGTCTTGAGATATCTGGGTTACTTTTTTTTAAAGGCTCTCTTAAAATATGTACTTGAGATTGAAGAAGATTCAGGATACAACTAAATAAAATATGGTCTTGTGTTGGTAGRTACACATCTTCAGGTGTAGAGAAGTTGCCTGGACTATTTGATTAGGTGTTCATATGTATTTACATGAAATMCATGTATATATATATGCAAGTGTGATTAATTGTGTGTGGTTTCTGTTGTACATTTAAAAGGACAGAGAGCAGCCTGGGCCATCTGAGTATCTTAACAATTATTCTAATACTCGAAGTGACAATCTAAATGAGAGGGGATGTCAGGGGATGTTTAAATCTGAAACATAACAGACCTTAAATGGACTCCCCTGACTCTTCAGATGGTATTTGTCATAAGGGAGTACATAAAGAACAAGTGAAAGATTTACACTCTTGCTGTTATTCTCAGACACACACAGGCATACATAGAGGGAAATAAAAAGAACCTATTTGTGAGCCTTCTGAATAAGGTAAGAGTGTTCTCATAAAAGTAGGATTTTTTAAAAGGGAATTGTTGAAAATGGCCTAAGAATAAAACTTTTGAACGCTGTCTCMATTTTTTTTCATTGGTATGAATAAAAGCTCTAAACGCTGTAGCCTTTAACCTTTTCAGGTCTTTCTATTCATTTTCTGAAGAGATTTACATGAGAGATGTTCTTTTCTGTTTGAGTTGTTTGATATAGGTGATGATCGTGTAAGTGCAAGGGCCTATCTTTCTCAGGATCTTAGACCCCAGCACCGAGCTAAAAGGCTGCTCTCAGCAGTGGATACCAGATGAAAATGCCTCTGTCCTTCTTCAAATGTTATTCCCCTGGATGTTTTAGCATTTCAGGGCTAATGCTTTACTACTTGGGTGCTTCCAAACCCCAGCCTTCAGATGAARCTGTGAGAGGTTGTACAGTACCCTGGGCAGTCCTAAGAGGACATCTGCCAGTGTGRAGTAGTTGCCTGGGGGCTGAACTCCATCAGTCACCGTGTCTGTAGCAGTCTCGTGTCCCTTCTTTCTGTATATGCGGGTGGCTTTTGCCCATGCATTTAGAGATGCAGAACAGAAACATTCTTTAATGGGATTCTTTAGGGTAAGACAAATTCCGAAGTGAACAGTTCTATTGTCTGAGTAAATGCTTGCCCTGTGCATACCTTTTGGAAATTCACTCAGTGCTGAAGCATAGCAATTCAGGAAGTAGAATGCTGGTAGCTCGGCTTCAACATAGCATCCCTATCACTTCTCCATATTTTGGAGATTTTGTAGCTTCTTTTATGTGAAAAAATAATAATAGAGTAGGTAAATGCTGGTCTTTCTGAAGTTGGCTTACAAAACAGAACCCAAACAAAAATCCCAAACAACCCAAACCATTCTGTTTACTAGATCTAGGATTTCATTTTATTTGCCATAATGGATTTTTTTTTTTCAGATTCCAGCTAAATTAGTTTTTCTGTTTGCTGCATACTCATCTTGCAGCTTGACCATTTCTTTTTTCGTTGCATTTAGGACTTGCTTCCTAAAATTTATTCCATGTTATTTCCTCTTCAGCAGGAAGAATTATTGAACTGTTAGAGCAGTTCAGAAATGTCACTGTTTTTCACAGTGCATTGCACAATGACTGCCTTACTCTCTTTACTCCCCATCTCTCACTTAGAGTATCTGTGATCACCAAAGTTTTAATTTGTGCTGCCTTTTGGGGTAGGACCGGCAGTGACCACTGATCCAACAACAGCCACTGCTCTGTTTTGTCAAGCTTGTTTTGAATTTCTGAACCTGGTGGTCACAGGTAAAACCAGCTTTTTGTTTTGTTTTGTTTTTTCCCTAGTTATGATCATCTGCTCTAATAAAAATCTTCTAAAGTAGAAATGTAGAGACATAGGGTGCAGAAAGCACACAGATCTTAGTTTTCAGAAAGACAGGAACTGGACACTGCAGGAGCCACCTCCTCTGACAACTGCCTTGTGCTCCCTCTTGAGCAAAGCCTGGCTTTGCAAACAGGGTCAAAGCTCAGTGTTTAGCAGAACTTTGGATTGTGTTCGCATATTTAGATACAAGCTACAATATCCTATTTTATAAAGTAATGTCTGAAATTTCTACACTCTTAGATCACTTCCACCCTTTTAAAATTATTACTTTTTATTTTCTATTCTGAATGAACCCTAGTGTTGGAGTGTTTTTTTTTTTTTTCTCATGGGCATTAGATATATAGAATAAACCAGAAATTCTGCTCCTCTGAGGTGGATACTTCAGTGTTATGAATATGTCCTTGGACTAATGTAATAATGGTCATTTGAAAGTATTAATTCTATGTTTTATACATTTTAATTTTTTCATTGTTGCTCTTACATCTTCTTTGCAGAATAGAAATTCAGCATTTGGATAACAAAACTCTTTGTAGGACAGGTATTGCTGCGTAGCAGTATCCCCTTCTACTTTAATTCAGTAGACACACAAAAATGCAAATGGTCTCAAAGCTTATCAGGTGATTATTTTACCAAGAATCACAGATTTGCTGCACATAAAAATTGTGCAGATTTCTAAAAGTTACCACTGCTAATTAGTTCTTCTGCAGGAAGAGGTTGGCAGTTGAAACTGTAGTTTAAAACTTCTGACTAATTTGGCTCTTGGAAAGTGAGGGAATATTAAGTACAATGTAGGAAAGTCTGGTCCCTAACTGGTCTCTTACCTAAAACACATTAAAAAAATCACCAAGAATTGATTTTTCCATTTCTCTGAAARTAGAAAAGAAGGAATGAAAAAGAGAGGTGCCCAAGAGATACTGAACAGATCATTACCTTTTGAGGTACAGGTTAGGAACTAAAAAAATGGCAGAAGCAAAACTTCAGAATGACTGAATCCCCTTGGAAGTTAAACAGCTCACTGGTTTCTCATTGCTYCTGGTTCCCTACAGAGTCTATTAATCTTAGAACCAGAGCTCAAGAACATCCTGTTTTGATGTTCTTGAACATGTTCAGCTAATTCAGATGTAGAACAATATTTGAGATTGAGTTGTTGATCAGYAATTGAGCAGAATATATGATTTGACTGAGTGTTAATTAAATAAAATGTTCATTTAGGATGCAGTTTTAGAGTTGACATCAAATGTGATGTGCTACACAAAATTATATTCTGGTAACTCTCCCTGCTGACTGCAGCCTTTTGCTAACATCTCATCTTTTTTCATGTCCCTGGGTCCTGGTTTGTCAACTGTTACTTTGATACTCTTGCTGGTCTAAACAAAACTTTTGTGTAGAGCGGCAGTAAATGTGCTTCCATGGAGAGAAYGTACACAATGCTGATGTGTATCCAGTCCCCACGGCTCCTACATGGTCTCATAAATGGGCATTAAGCCCTGTTTATGCCTATTCATCCCTGTTCATTGACATGGAATATAAGAATGTGCTAGTCCTGCTATTTTTTCATGCTATAACTACAGTGAACAACTCCAAGTTTCAACACAGTGTGATGAAACGTTTATGTGAAACGGGGCTCCAGGGATGCWGTTTTGTTGGCCACGTGACACCAGCCTTTGGAACTCTGAGGAGGTTGCAGATGGTTTCTGTGCAGCAAAGCTGGTTTACCCCTGCTTCATGTCTGGCTGCTGTTTTCCTTTGGGTTCAATTTGGTATTCAGTGATTGAGCAAAACTCCAACTGACTTCAATTAAGAGGCTGGTCCGACTCCTCACTAGTGTAGTTAGTCTTTTTAAGGTGATAACATCACAAGTTTTGTATGCATTTGGAGGTAAAAACAGTTTTCATCTAGGACACTGGAACAAATCCATGAACTGTTCCCAGGCTATGCAGGTCAAAGGTCCCCTGCAGCTCCCTACCACCCAAGATGAGCATTGTTTGGGTCCTGGAGGAGCAGAATTCTGAAGTACCAATAACTGGCACTTGTCTGTCCAATTAATAATCAGAAGAAAAAGCAAATGTAAAGGGGAACTCATAGTGATCCTACTATTAAAGCATTAAATGTTTTGTAGCACGAGAGCACTAAGTCAGACTTCACTAAARCATTTGAAATTAGGACCTTTTTAAAAAAAAATACAGCAGTTGGAAGGAAAAAAAAGTTCAAAGCTGCTTTTTCTCCCCCTTGGAAACCTGCTGGTGTTAGGATAAAATGAATAGAGAAAAGAGAAAGGTTTGCCTTCTAATAAAGCATCTGTTGCCCACTTTGAACATTTCTTACTTCTTTGTGAGTGTGTCTCTTCAGTTATGGCGACTACTGACAATGAAGAACAGAGGTATAGAAAAAGACAATACCTGTTATATAGCCAATATTTCTGATTTCATGTCGCTTTGAACAGAATCTTCATTTGACCACATGCTGTGTGAAAAAGGAATTTCTTTGTTGGTTGATCCAAAGATGCTGTAAGATGCTCAAAAAAGTAAACTGCAGGAATCTGTTCAATAAGAAAGATAAAAACAAACCTTACAACTCATTCAGTGCACTGCTATCACTTTTATCTTCACCCTATTTTGGCATGCTGCATAAAAACTGAATTCAAATGACTTATGCTTTTCCCCCTACTTTTAAAAATTTTGTTAATTCTGTGCATGGACTACAGCTTTTCTTCATCTTGGAAATAAAAGGTAATAAAACAAACAGCTTTGGATAGATTCAAAATGTGAGAAAGAATAGGAGATGCACATACATCCCTGGATTGCTTAAGGCCTGTGGACAGTTATTATTGCCACTGAATATCAGCTGCTGTAACCACACTTTGGGAGGGTCACTCTCCACTAAAGATTTGCAGCCTTTCACAGCAGGAGGTTCCACATTTGGCTGAGCTACTCACCTGAGTGATTCAACAAAATTTTGTCCAGACCTCAGACACTTTATTTTTCTGTCTTCTGTGAATGCTTACAATTCAAGGTCAAAGTGGGAGGAGATTGTATTTTAAGGGCTACTTCCATCTCTTTTCTCAGTTAGCTCTTGTCCTGCTKGCAGTGCATAAAGTCAGTGACTGGCCATTGAAGCACTGGGCACAAGCAAAGCTATTAAATATAATCTTAAAGTTTGACCTAATTTGACAGAGTTTAACAAAACAGAAAAAAAGCTGCTTTCATTTTAAATGCATGTAGGAAAGAATGAAGTTTTTTACTGATAAATATTTTGCTCTTTGAATTATTCAGGGTAGATAAAATTGCAAAAATKACTTTCTTTGCAGTGCTTTGTTTTGATACTTTTAAGATTTCCAGACATTCCCCTCAGATTCTTTCCTGTGTTAGCCTCAAATTGATTTTAGAATTTGAAGAGCACTTGTAGGTTGTGGTTGTGGGGGGATTTGTGCTTAAAAGGATGTGTGTTTTCTTGTGAATGAACAGAAGGAGGGCACCTGTGAGTCTGAGTGTAACTCAGTCAAGAGCTGTAAGGCACTCTACTCAACAAGGATGTTTTTAATTACTCTGATTTAGTTTGTGACACATATTTCCTATATGCCTGAATTGTAAAGCTGCTCTGAGTGCTCACATAGTACAATAATGAGAGTCTTTAGCCCAGGGGTGTAATAMTACAGCTGAACTTCGTTGTGACTAAAGTCCAGTACAATTAGTCGTGTGAACTATTACATTGGATTTTTAAATATATGGACTAGTTTTAATTTCTCACTTGAAATGCCTCCAGCATAAGAAATGTAGCATGTTGTTTGAAGGAGTTAAGGCAGGTTAGGAGAAATTACACTTTAYGGTGTTTGTGTGAAGTCTTGTGGGGATAAAGAGAAGACAGAYATATATCTTCTAAGTGTTACAAACATTTGATGTCAGACATAAACTGAGGTCGATTTCTACAGCAGTGTGGCTCATATCATGGTACAAAAATTGGCTTACAAAATCAAATGTGCTATCAATCAAATTTAGGGTCAGAGACATTACAGGATTTTGCAAGAAATAATCTCATGCCATGATCCTATTCTTTGAACCCAACAGSAAACCCATGGATGTTAATGGAGCAGGACTGAGTCCTTGCAGAATAACCAGTTCCTGCTTGGAAACTGTCTCTGTAACCCTTTCTGTAATARTGGTTACCATACAAATAAACTGACAAGGACTTGGATACTTTCTAACAATAACCTACTYATTTTATAATGATGATCTTGTAAATATCTAATTCTTTTTCATTCCCATTCATATCTCTGACTCAAATTTGTYATTTTGCAGTGAGTTCCATAGGTCTAATAACTGGCCTGTTGAATGTTTACTTTCAGTGGTTTTAAATTTATGTCTTTCCTTTTTAATTCACTTTACTTTCCTATGTAATTTAAAAGAAAGCAAACAAGAAAATCCGGTCTGCTCTCAATATCCTTCATTACTAACTAGTTTCTGGAGTATTTTCTGTCCATTCTCTAGTATTAAATCCATTTGTTTGTTTCTCACTTAAAAGTGAAAATATTAATTATACCAATGCTGGTGGCATGAAGGAGCAATGCATCCATTTCACGTGTTTGATAAACTCAGGAAGACCATGGTCCTTTGAGAAAAGGTGACACAAGCTTCAGAAAAACAGGTTTGTGCACAGCATACAAGGAAGGTGGATGAACGCTGCCCTTGGATAAACTTCTCTGGGAGAGAGCCAGTACTTCCTTAGTCTGGTACAGCAGAAACAATCAGGTTGTGCTGTAAAGCTGACCAGGCTTGCTCAGGGAAGGGGAAGGCTGCCAGGATTTGACAGACCATGTTGATAACCAGATCTGAACAGCAGACCCTTCCTTTCAGTGCCATCTTTTCATTTCAAACACAGCCAGAGGAGATACTCCCATTTGATCATTAGCAACTTACCTCTGGGCTGGCCACCCTCTGTCTCATCAGAATTCCATGGTCCACAGCCACTGCCAGCCTTCCCAAGGGTTTTACTCTTTGAATTATGCATTCCTTCTGTCAAGTCATCAATAACATTACTCAGAGCAGATGTATTTCTGTAATTGATTAGTTATCTCTTCATGGCAAATAGTAGAGTTTGTGATCGAGTAACAGGTCCATAGATTCCCTTGATCAAAGCATCAGAATCTGATTATACTTCCTATAAAGAGGGACCTTTGAAGTGGATCAGCACTCAAGTAATTCAATTACCTCCTTTCTGGAAAATTCATCTTGAAAGGAGGTCATTTGCTCAGGTACAAAGAGGTGGAAGATACTGTTTCCATTATGACCCATATGGTGACTTTATGTCAGCCTCAGAAGAAGGAGTATGTGAAGATTATTTACCCTCTTAGGTAAAGTTGTGACTTTTCTTTTTTTTTTTATAATTCTGTATATTAAATAGATATGATTTTTTAATGAATCCCATATTATATTCAGCAGCATCTGACCCTTAATACAGTTCTAGAAAAAATGAACAGTTACCAAGTTTAAACTTAAACATTTGTTTGTCAGCCAATTTATTAGCTTTTATTCTCCTCATAATTCTTGATGGAAATCCCTTTTTCAAACCAGGCATCACTCTTTTTTTTTTTTTCTCCTTTTATATGTGGCTGAAAGTTTCTAAGGGATATCCAGTAATCCAGGAATTATTTTTCCTCACTTTTTCTTTGCCAGGAGTGTCAACATTTCTTATTTCATTATTAAAATAGATCAATCATTCTTAATAGGTAACAAAAGTACTTTAATACAAAGAAAGTAAAAGCACTGTTGAATTTTACTTTAAAGCTGAGAACTCCTAAGAAAATCAGTGGAGAAAATTAAAAGCCATTTTTAATTTAAGCACTTTTAAACTTGCTAATTTCCTTCTTTAACATTAACTTCTTAGTGTCATTATCTTGTGGGTACTCAGCCTTTTAAAATAACTATAAGAGGAATTGTCATTCTGTGGCATGTGGAATATTTGAATGGAGGAGAAAAAAATAGGTCATTCTGTATTCTTTTCTGCCTTTACTCTTCTTTGGATTTACTTGGATGAATTCCATGGCCAGTACGATGCCCCAGCTTCCACACTGGTAACAAACAATGGGAAAACTACAGGACAGGATCTGGCAGGGGCTCTCAGTTAGGAGTCCTCCCCTTGATTTTATCTTTCCTGTCTTTCTTTAGCCATTGGGATCATGACTCCCCAGGCAAGAAAAAAAGAAAGACGTGAAGTTGTAATAACATTTCTAAAAGTTCTCTAGCACATTCTTTGTTATCACTGGACATCAGGGGCCATGTGACAACAGCATTTCCTGAYGTGGTGATGGTACATGGTAGTTCTTTGTAGTTAGCTTGAGTTATGTGAGATTTCACTTGAGATCTCCTACCATCCATCCTCTGCTACTGGGTGTTCAGTGATAAATCCTGGTAAATCTGTCCACAGCAGAGGACAAGGTGGTTCCAAGACTCCAAGTTCATAAGAACTGATGAACCGTTCCAAGTACATGTTCCTATTCAGAAAGCAGATAAAAATGGAAATAGCTGAAGGAAAATTAAAAATAGCCAGCCTTTGAGGATCTTTAAGGGAGCAGACTCCTTAGGACCAGGTGGAATTTCTGAAAGAATTCTTTAAACCTCTCGCTGTGAAGCATTGCCTTTTTTGTGAAAAGGAAGGCAGGGTCACAAAARTATTCAAGGATTTGATATTTTTTCTTTCTTCTCTCTTCAGCTGGTGTCACTTGTGTCTCCTCCTTGCTCTTTAGGTTTCTCCATGTTTGCCCACCTATCACCCCTTTGAGATACTTTCAGATATAAGAAATGTTTCTCTGCACTATTTTGATGGGAACTTTGGGCTCTTTACTCTGGCTGAAGTTTTTTATAAACTAGTTTTGTCTCTCTTGGGTGACCTCTRAGACTAAGCTAATTAAGACTTCCACAACCTTCCATAATTTCATCATGTTCTATGCACACATACATCATACACACACTTTTTGTGTTAAAAATATTTCTGAAATTGTAAAATCATGAAATTGATGTGCAAGATAATATGGCTCTTCTCTACTTCCCTGGCTCTSTCAGTACCTGTCTCACCTGTTCTCTATTTCTGATCTCCGTGGCCATATTTCTAAGTATTTCAAAATATGATATGTAAACCACTTTTTCTGAGTGCTGCGAGGAGTTATTTTCCTACTGGAATATGGTTACAGCACTCCATTTCCACACAATAGGGTGGATTTGGGTATAGTTTCAGGGGAAAAGAAAATCAGTCCTTTCAGTTCTCCAGGCAGTGATCTGTTCTTATGACTAAGACATGACAGACTAACATCCCTAGTCTGTATGTYAAAACCATAATAGTCTCCAAGAAATTATTGCTCTTGATTCTGTTTTTTATGCCCTTTGTTCTTGGCTGTWCCTGTATATGTAACAACAATAGTTCAATGGTAACGTTTTGCACATAATTCTTTAAAGAAGTGCAGTGTCTTTCCTCATTCTGAATCCCATTGACCAAAGCGAAACTTTGTATGAAACACAAGAAATGATCAGAAGGCTTTCTTCCAGAAATACACAGTCCTAGTAACCTGAGAGATACTTTGACCCAAAAGAAGAGTTCATGCACCCTTTAACAAAACAATTTTTTAATCCACTTTYCCCTTTCCTACTGCAAGGAATGCTGAAAACCATCTTTGCTTGTAGCAAAGGAAATAAACTTTGTGTTCAACTACTTTAAAATATGGGAGCAAACAATTCACACCATCATGAARATCCCTGAAGTGATTCCTTGGGTTTGAGGCCCAAAGTTACATTTATTCCCAAGAGTAGGTATAAGTAGGAAATTTACCATTATGGTGATCCCTTTCCTTGCCAGAGCTGTGTTTCAATTGCGTCGACCTGGGAAACAGAACCTAATTTTGTTTGCCCACAATCTGTTTGTTTGTAAACTGAGTAATGCAAGGCAGAGCTGCCTATTCCCAGATGTTTCTAAAGCACTGCAGTAGGATTCTAGATTTGGTTAAGACTCCTAGGTGCCAACAACCATTATTAATTAGAATAATGAATGCAAAATATTAGTTAGTAGTTTGCATTTTACCAGCACAGTGGAATGGAAACCTCTTTCCTCAGAAGTGGTTAGATGACATGAGAACTGCAGAATGAGACTTCGTTTCTTTTGGCTGTGTATAGGCCAACAGTCTGGCAGGACTGTTAGGCCTGTTGAGTCAATAACTCATCCTCCATTGCAAACATCCCCTGTGAAGTAACAATACATTGCTTTGGCACACTTGACTTAAATTAATTATGACTATTTTACTCAGCTGAGGCTCATCAAAGTATTTTTCTACAAATGCCCATGCTGTGAGAGCTCCTTATCCTTGGCTGAAGCGAAGATCAATTAACTGCATTATTTTATTTTTAAGTTCTATACATGATTTGAACCAAGGTAAATTATTTTGAAGTGAAAAACTATAATCAAAAAGAAAAAAAGTAAATGACTTGCCTATTTGTTTTGACTGGTGCTGAAGGAGTAAAGTCCACTTAGCATAATGAAGACACGAGTTGCATTACAGTGTGTGTGTGACTGTGGAGTTATTCCATTGAAAGCCATGGAACAGTGAGAAAATGTAGATGTGAATGCTGGAGYAGTAGCCAAGCAATGAGGAAGTTAAGTGGATGAGACGGTTGGAATGGAAATGGAAATCATTAAAAGTAGGTGTCAGGTTTTTGACATGTGTCTGTGACTTTAGGCAGTTTTGCAACCGAAACTAGAAAAAAAGAGGGGGGGAAAAAAAAAAGAAACATCCTATTAAAAAAAAAAAGTTTCCAAACTTTTCAGACCAAAAATGTAAGCCATTCAAACAAATCACTGAAAACACTACTACATTTCCATATGTTGTACTTTTTTAATAGCTTCAGGTTACAGTGAGCTATTGATGGATTGGAAGTGGAACATCTGCACTGACCAGCTGGGGATGCCTGAAGCCCAGCAGGAATATTACTGCTCCCCACTGCCCCAGCAGGGCTCGAGCCTGTGGGCTTGGGGGACCTATCTGATGGGTGAAAGAGATGAATGCTTAATTCTTTATTCTTCTATTCTTTCCCTCCCTGCTCTCTGTATATACCTCTCTCTRTATCTTACACAAACTTGGAGTCATTAGTGGACTGCCTGCTGTAGAGATCTCTGGGCTTTACACAATCTGGCAGTCTGTCACTGGAAAGGAGATCTAAATCAAATCACAGCAGAGAAGAAGAAAAAATTCTCTTATGAGAGCTGTCACCTTGCTTTTAAGGATGGCTAGAAGTTGAAGGGGAAAAAAGTATTCAGAAAGAATGTATTTCCATAATCCAGCAAACTTTATATTTTGAAATATTTCATCGTTGCCCAGGGAGATGCCATTTGTCTCCTTGGTCTTTATGACCTCATGTGTTTATGGTCTCTCACATCCCAGTGTGCACAGTGATCATAATCCATCCCATCCATGGGAGACGGTAGTGCCTGACTCTGATAACTCCTATGAACAACTTCTRGTATGAAATAATGCTGTGTTGATATCAATTATTAATGTTATAATTATGAATTGTTTCCAGCTAAATAGTGATTCTTGAGTTTTCCAGAATACATGGAGCTGTGGCTCTGATAGCACCAAAGCTGTGGTATGTCTCTGTTCTGTATTCCATTTAAATATAATTAATAAAAAAAACCCTTATAATTCTCTTGAACTCGACACTGCAGCTGGACTGCAATAAAGATTTGAATTATATCTCTACTGTGGTGAAATACATTTGATTCTGTCTAAGAAAGTTTGCTGATACCACGTCTACACTTGTTCATTGTGAATGCACAATTCTTCTTGTGGCTTTGTTTCACCACATTGAAATGMCTGTAATTTCTTTTTTCCTTTGACTCTCTCCATGTGAAGGGAAAAAAGAAGACAAAGAAACCCCCAAGACTCTGGTGCCAGGCTATACTGCCAGAAGTGCCACTGTCATGGGACAGAGTGAGCACCTAACTCAGTTTCTTGCACTTTTGGAAAGTCAAACTTGGTACATTTTTCTTGATACGAAAATGCTTTCAGCAGCTTGATTAGGACTTTGTCTTTCACAGTGCTGTTTTTACATCTCTGTCAAGTGACATCTGAAATAATTCCACTTATGAATATTTCCATGTAATAAATGCTTGACTTTACAAATTTCACTTGCCTTCTAGAACTGCAAAATGAAGGACATTTCCAATCTGAGGTTCTTCATTGCAAAGTTGATGAAGTATCTCCTGGGTTTTTTTTGAAAAAGTCGGGCTCTAAATGGTGGAGGAAATGAAAACTTCAGTATGACAGCGATTCCACCCAAGCCATGATTAACGTGCTGGGATGGATTCTCAGCTGTGCTGAGTTTGGCCTTCRTGAAGCTGAGCAGAGCCAGGGGGAGCAGTGGCACAGAGCCACCTTTCCAGTCCTTTGATCGCGGGCCAGGCAGGGCAGGAGTGGCTGTCTGCATGCTTTAAAGCAACCCAAGAGGTGTTTTACACTGTGCAGTTATGGAGGATGGAGGGGCTGCGAGCCCCCAGAGCCACCCCAGCCCCTCTCCAGTGCTACCCTGGGCACTGCTCTCTGCTCCCCAGCCTAGCTTGTGACCCTGGCACTTGTCACCAGGAATCCTTTATAGCTGCTGCTTTCAGAAGTAAAAACCAGTCAAAGTTAGAGAAAAAAAAAATTTCCTGTTACATTCAGACATAGAAGGAAGTATCCGTATAACCAGCACATTAATCTGATTTTGGAATAAGCCCATTTTTAAATATTCATCTTGATTTAAATTGCTAAACCCATTATTTTAAGTGCTATTATTAAACTTGAATAYGTATTTTATTATTATAATTTCTATTTACCATTAAATATATTTGAGAAAATTAAATTCACAATTTTTGAAGCATTTGCATATAGGAAAAACAGTTTCCTGGATAAGGGTGAAACACTTGTTTTGGAGTGAAAATCCTTCACTTGTTTCTTAAATCTATAAAATGTTACTTCCCTGCCAGGTTTTTATTTTGTGTTAGTTTTGTAGTAATTTTAATTCTGAGAAAATATTTTTATTAGTAATGTTCATAGTTTACATACTCATTAACTGTTTTAGATTAATCACAATTAATTTATCACAAAATTAATCTGTATACTCTTCTACAGTTGTGATCAATTTTCTGGATTTGGAATATAAAATTATTCCACTAAAATTTCTATTTTCAAAGGTAAGAGCTATTTAAAATGGAAAGTTTGCTACTTGCTGCTACTGGTGTGCTCTTTGAACTAGGTTGTCTAAATTTTTCCCTTTGGATGAGCCCTTTCTGGAAGAAGGGACAGATGATCCTGTGTATCTGCCCAGTGTGTGGTTTCTGAAACATCTGGTGCTGGCTCTGCTGGAGGCAGAGGAGWGTGGGACAGGGAAGAGGGGGAGGAAGCATTCTTCTGGAAAAACTGCTTTTTCTCTTGTTTATTTTAAAATCTTATCCTGAACTTCTTCAGATTACTTTAGTTTTGGAAGTTCTGGCTTCCTCTCCAGTTTATGAGTGAATTGTTCTGTCCTCGTACATGCTAAGTATAAAAACAATACAAGAAGTGAGAGCTCTGTGGTACACTGTTCCTGAAATAATATTGTTCAGTGATCAAGCCAGCAAATTCTGCATCTTAGTATTTACTTTTGTAAATTGTGACTGTATCACCTTTACCTGCAGCTTTAGTGTTCCATTATACTATTTAYTTGTTAGAGCTCACAATAGGATAAATGTATCTCAGCTTTGAGAGTCAAAGAAATATTTTTTTAATTGATTGATTTTTTCCTAAATATCTGTTCAGTTTTTAGATTTTGCTAATTATTTTCAAGGGTTTTTTTTTTTTTTTTTTTAAATGTATAAAAGTACATCGTATAAAAATATTGTGTTACCAGATGCTGTCAGAACACCATTAAAAATATGTGTAAAGTGTCTCTGCTACAAGGTTGGCTCTGTTTAGTCCACACATCCTGAGGTGTGGCTGCCCCTGGTTCCTGCCTGCTCTGCCCCTGTGGGTGGGAATTCTGCCCAGAGKGGGGATATTGAGCTCTCCCACCCCAGGCTCTATCAGAGGGCACATTGGCCTGATATTCCTTCTCTTGTCTGAAAGCACTAMGAAATTGTGAGCATAGTTCAGATCTTTGAAAGCTCTATATATTTCTTCAGCTGAAAGAACTATGARTTTCCTTAATTCTTTTCAATTCTAATTGTGTGAAAGGAAGAAGTTAATGRAAAAAAAAATTAATCATTAATCCCCCCACAAAGTCTGAAATTATATGAAAAGTTGTGTGATGCAGAGGTGCTAGTACTGCTTCAAAGCAGGGGTATCAAATGYGGCAGGAACCAAGATGCATTCAGAAAAAAAGGTTTACAAATTCTCATCTGTTTCTTCCTAAATGGTCCMGTTTTAGGGGGGACAGTTTTACAATTGGAGGTTTGGAAAGGAAAAGCAGCCCAGCTATAGGGGTGTGTGGATAAAAGCTGGGCTGGAAATGGAGCTGATGGGGACAGGGAACTTTACACAAGAGCAATAGCCAGTGAGCAGCATTTTGGAGGGACAAGATGGACTTCAAAGGGAGAGCAAAGGCTGGGGACCGGCAAGAGAGACTTTTAACTGGACTTTAACTCCTCTCACCAATGACACAGAAGCTCAGTGCTAACCAGCCCTGACCCAGCTTTAGCCTGAGCCTTTTCCTGTCCTCTCCCTTAGAGAAAATAGCTTTTGTTCATTGTKAAGAAAACGTCAGAGTGTGTTCACAAGGGAGCCACATCCACTGCTTGACTGGAAGCCCTTTCATGCTTTTCCTTCTCTATTTCCATCACTGTTTAGGAATATTTKCTCCTTTGTGACTCTTTACAATTCCCATTGATGGCAGTGGACCAAAATTGCTCCTCTGATTTTTTTTTTATCAGCTTCCAGTGGGAAACCATAAAGAATCTAATTCTGATCTCAGAATTTGAAGATACTTGGTACTTATATGAATCAAGACCTTAGAAAAATTACTTCTCATAGTAGTGGTAAAGCTGACCTAGAATATTTCCAAAGGAAAGTCTTTTCTGTGAAATATTAAGTTAACAAGATGTGTTAAACTCATGTGTCACACTTTGAAAGCTTGAGAGTTTAGAAGTGGAAAGCTCTCTAAATTCAGAAGAAAGATGAAAAAGGTGAGAAACAGAGGAACAAGAAGGGAAGGACAATGTAAGGCAGCTTTTCTTGGCCCTCTGTGACCAAGGCAGGCTCAGGCAGTTACAGCCTGTCAGATTGAAAGAATCAGTTGGCAGTTATTTTACTCAAGTGAGTAAGATTTCAAAAATGGGAAAGACAAGGGCTGCACATTAARGGTTTCTGAAGCTTTCCAAGAGCTCTTCTATCAGGTACATTCCTTCACATAAACCAAAATGGCCTGTAGTCTCTTAAAAGTTTTGTCTCCAAAGTGTAAATGTGTAAGTATCTTTAAAATGTAAATTTGATTCACAAATAGTTTTGTACTACTTGGAAATTATTGTGTGTTATAAAAACATAATTTATCTTTGAGCAAATTCCTAAACCATGTGTATCTTGGACAGCAGCATGAATATTGCTTTTGTACTAATATTTTATTTTTTAATTGTTGTACATGTAATCATTTGGGTGAGTGCCTTAGAGAATAGGAACAATAGGTATATTACAGTGGGCAATTAACACAGAATTTTCAAGTTGTAGGTGCTYATGTGCAGGGTGGCACTACCCTTTCCTGCTCCTGCATGGCCACAAGCTGGTCAGCAGTGTCTTTGCTCCAAGCATCCTCTCTAGCATAGGAAATGCTCCTCCCATGACCAAACACCCTTTTGTCTGTCCATTACAGGAGTCAGGGCATCAGGGTCACACTGAGATGAGAGAATCAGCCAAACAGTATTGTCATCCCTAAGTGCTGAAAATGAATGATATTTTAAAATAAATAAAATTAGTACTTTATTTTCTGGTTTGTGGGTTTGTAAGGTATGTTTGAGTGACTTTTCTCAGAAACCACAAAGGCTAGAGACCTTCCTTCTTTTGTGATTCTCGTATCAGTAACTGGCTCCAGATGTTTTAACTGGAAGAAAATCAGTACTGGGAGAGTTGTAACTATATTATTCATGTAGCAACACTGGGAAGAGCAATCTGAAGAGGCTGATAGTCATTCCTTCTCCAAGAGGCAACACTGAAGGCAATTAGGTGTAGCTGAGCAGTAAATATTTGAGAAGTTAAATGAGGCCATGGAGAATAATAAAAGATAGTTTGGGGTTTCTCTGGGACCAYTAAGTAAGAAGGGTCATCAGATTAAATGAGAACAAAAGGAAAGTAAGTACCTCACTTATTTTCATTCTTCAGCATCATGAGCAAAGGTGCTTACAGAATGCATCTTTGAGAAGCCAAAGTTTACTGTAAAAAGGAGAAAATTGTTTCTAGAATAATTTGCACATATCTAAAACAGATTCAAACTTTTAATGCTCTTTACATGAGATCTGAGGTGTTTTCTCTGTACAAAACCACATGTGGTGGTTTACTACTGACTACTGCAGGCTCTACTAATTCATGTGAATAGATATAATCGTAGCAAAATGTTGAAAACATAGATGTTGAAAAAGATGTCATTACAGTGATGGATCCATTAGAGTGATGGATTCTCCAGTAAATATTCCCTTTGAGAAAATGTGTCATAGCAGACATTCTCCTCTATAAATTGTACTAGTTTGTGGTTTAGAAAAACTGCAGGGAAATTGGATGTTAGAGTTGCATTTGCTTCCCTGACTGTGAGAAATCCTGGCTTAAAAGCACAATTCAAGAGAGTATGTGAAAAGTATGGAGAAATCAACATATCAGCTCATGGTAGACACACTGTGTTTATGCATTTAATGCTTCCTTTTGGAGTATCTTATCAATATGTCTGGGTTTTATCTGATTGCCACACAGATGTTCGAGAACATGCACAGACTAACACATGCTGATGCATTTGGAAAAATAACATGCTAACTGCTCAAGTACTGTACTTTAAATGTAAATCCCTCCCAGTGCTCAGGGAGGTGCAGGTGTAGCTGTACTTAACGAGACTGATATGAGAAATAGCATCATTGTAGTGAATTAAAGCAGTATTATCAGATTGGGTAGAGGCTTAGGACTTTTGGGTTTTTTTTGATAAGGAGAGCAAGCCTACATTTATTGTCAGGGAGTTTAGAAATGTCCCCAAGCACCCTGGCCCGAGTTCCCAAGTGCTATAACCCTCTTGGTGTGCAGAGGGGGTGTGGGGCTGTGTGGGGCAAAGCCGTGCCTGGAGCAGCAGCTCCTGCACTCGTACCCCAGCCCCCAAAATCCCTGCCCTGCCTGACAAACACACTGCCACCTTCACTGCCCAGAGCCACACACTGCTCACACCCTGGGAAAACCCACTGCCGGCTGAGACTGCACAAACAGCACCTAACTCACACTCACAGGATCTGGGGCACATTATGCACAGGTCTCTGAGATGAAAGGCCGGCCATGAACCAGGCATTCTCCCATGGAATCCTCTCAGCCAGTCAATCTTTTATGAAAAACACTGAGGAGCATATTTCCAGCTCTTCTTTGTGTTTGGCCAGCCCCTAAAACCTGGCTAATTGTCTACATGTGTGTTGTTCACTGGAAACTCTGTCAGAAAACACAGTCTGGTTGGGTTTAAAAGTCAGCTCTCCTCCTGTCAGCCACATTAATTTAGGCGAGAGGTTAAACAAAATTGATAATTTAGGTGCATATTCTACTACAATACACCAAGAAAAATGAAGCCATTTCAAGACCYCAATGGGTTAATGAAGTGTTCTTAAAATAAACAGCTCACCTGTGTATTTGCTAGCTGAATAATCAATGTAATKATATTGTTTTGAGAATATAGAAGTGGGCAGAGTTGACAAGTAACAGCTCTGTGGGTGAAATTACATCTGCCTATTTGTATACTTTCAAAGCAAAATTAAAATGCTCATCAATGGTTTTGGAAGAGAAGAGGTTTATTTTGTTAATATAAATTTTTTAACTTTTTCCACATTTCAGAAAAATAGGCTTAATTTTACTGTGTGTGGATGCTGTACTACAAGGCAATTTTCCTTTAGCAACAAGAAGGAAGTTCTTAGAATGAATACAAAAACATTTGCCTTATTTATTGCCTCAAATTAAAATGATAACTTGTTCTGCCTAGAACAGTAGATTGTTGTAGATGGTTAATATGTTTCTAAAGATAAGATTTAAATTAAAAATAAATTCTGGGAGTTTTTTTCATTTGATCAATTATTTTGCATTGTCCAAAGTGAATAAGTATTACAGAAACTTATTTAACTACAATTCAGGTTGGCTTTGAGCCAGTCTGTTTTTATTTGTTCAACAGCTTAAATGACAAAAGCAAAACAGCAAAAAAGCTTTTGTGCTTTTTTGTTGCCCATGCTTTTCACATGCACTAAGACTCTTTTTTGCCTATTGGGACTAAAGTTTTGGAGAGGAATAAAACAGTCTATTCTTTGCAATTTGCTTTAAAGAAGGAAGCTATATAGAGGCTCTGGATATTTTTGGTTGGCACATGTGTAATTGCATGACTGATCCAGCAGAMTGTTTAGCTGTGTATTGCAGTATGCCATTTAGGGGAACAATCTAAAGTATGAAACTCACTCAAGTGTCAGAGTGCTGTGGAGCAAAGGAAGTWATATGTATGAAAATGCCCTGCTAACATAATCTATGTGCAATTATGCAGACTGTTKCATGTGTCCTGTTCAAGCTGTTATATCCATAAAAACATAGAGAGAAAAGTATATTGTTCRTTTGCCAGATGTCTCAGGATGATGAAGTGGCTGATATAGTCCAAGTTGATGGAACATCAGGACTGGGTTGCATACAGCTGTAGCAAGGTGATGTATTGTCTGTCTAGTTGCTTTCAGTTGTTCTCACTTTCATTATAAGCTGGAAATTCTTGAGGTAAAATAAATATCCAGAAGTTGTCTGGGATTTATACAAGATTTATTTTACCTTTACCTTTTTTTAGCTTTTGCAAATTACTTCATCAAACAGTCCCACAAGGTAAAACTACTTGCTGGAGATGCTGCAAGAAAGTGCCTTGTACTTGTCTAACCAGTTCTGTTTGTTTATTTTTATTCAGACAATGCATTGGTTCCTCAAGCAGTTCCTTTGTCTCTCAAAGCATCTCAACCCTCAGTGCACCCTGAAGCACCCTTGCAGTGACACAGCACCATGGGCCACCAGCAAACAGGAGCCTKACAGAGCAGCAGCAGCCATCTGTTGTGTTTCTGACACCAGTGAACTGCAGCAAGGACAGGTAAGAGGAAAATAACTGAGGAATGGAGAGCTTAAGCAGCGAGTTCCTGGGCTTGTTTCTGTGCTGTGCAGCAGAGCTACTCTGTCTGCTGTGTTTTATTAACAAGGATATAAAGGAAACATTAATGCTCTCAAGTACTGTTATAAGTTAACTCTTAATGTGTGGCATCACTCAAACTATTACATTGCCTTCAGTGGAGGTTGCTTAGTGAGACACCATTGCTGTCCAGAGGGGCATGTAAAAACCATGTTCTGTAGAGCTTCACCTTAGCAAAAATGGTCTGAACTCTTCCCTTTGAAAATTATTCCTCAATTCCCTTTCAAAATTACTCCTCAAGTTCAAAGCAATCATTCCCCTATTTTTGTGGTGAGTATATATCTCATTAACATTGCTGTTAATGGGGATAAGTGGGATTTACCATGAACAAAATTTGTTTGCATCATTCAGTGAAAGCCATCTTCTTTTTGCTGTAATGAGAGAGATGTAAAACTGGAGCCAATAGAGACTCCACCATCACTACACCAACAAAAGTCTGCGACTTCCAAAGGGTATTGGYTGCTTTTTCATACTTCAAAGAAACCAACCAGCCTTCTCGGTCCAACTTTAGGCTCAAGACTTCTGAGCTTTTCTGTAAGGGCCAAGTTATGAACTGCTGAAACACAGGGTTTATTACAGAAGCCCCAGTGCAAGCTGAGCTCTGGCTATAGTGCAATTTAAATTATTTATGCACAGCGCTGTGTTCAGACCATGTGCACATTTGTCCTTGTCAGTCAACAAGTGTTCTATTAATCAAAGAGGAACCCTGGCGYGTTCATTACAAAAGTAAGAACATTGAATTTGGGATGGTATTTTTAGTGCTTTTGACAGACAGGGATTATTAAGCTGTCACTCCCTCTTTTCTGCCAACTCCCCTATCTTCCTCCCCTTCTTCAATGCATTGTCATTTTATTAAGAGCACACTAATAGTTAAACGACAGGAACCCTAAACCCCTGACTAGTTCACTGACATGACAGGTTATTTTTTCCCTCTATTCCCTGTCCAAGAACCCCTGCTGATCTTCCCAGCATGCAGTGCTGTGTGACCCTTAACATCTGGCAGTGATTAATTGTCTTAGTGTCATAGCGATCGCCTTCCTCCCTCTGATCCTCACTTACTTTGTTCTCTCTTTTAAAGCCAGTGTGCTGGAACCTTTTCTTCCCACTTTTAAATCTGTCCAGTATCCAGGATACTGTGTGTGTCTACTGCGATACAACTTGAAAGAAACCGAAACAGTCAGTTATCTGGCCCTGAAAGTCTGGTCATGGATTCAGAGGGCTTTCTGTTCACTGAAGGGGTGTGCTTGAAAAACAGCACTAACTAGAATGACACAGATCTTGTTGAACTTGATCCGGATCTCGGGTCCCTTCTAAGCAAACAATGCAATTATGGGCAATGCCATTTTCAGCAGACACACGGGGTATTGTGCAGGAGGCTGTTGGCTGCAGCTTACACGTTACATAGATTAAGGAGCTGACACCTCCTGACAGTGGCTGCCCCTTTGTGCTCAGCTCGCCCTGCTGTACCATGCTGCCGCAGAGGTCTGAGCCCTGGCTGGGCCACGGATATTCCTGCTCAACTCCCACTGAGTTAGGCAGTTCCTGCTGCTGCAGCAAGGGCTGCTGTGTTGGCTTCAGCACCAGGATCTAACACGGAGATGGTGCTTGCAAGGGGATTTTATTGGCTAAGCAGTATTGGGGGGTACTCATACGTGCTTTAGATGCCTGTATAGAAAGAATAGTGATGGAAGAGGAGCTGACTTTACAACTAAGATAAATGTCAGATGTCCAAGCTCTGCTCCCAAATCACAAAGGCTGCCCATGTGATTTTCAAGAATCACCTTAATCTCTGCCTCAGTTTCTCATATTGGAAATTAAAGACAGTAGCTGCTCTGAGGTATGGGAGACTGAGTTTTCAGAGACTTTTCTTTTTCCTGAGTGAACGTGAAGTATTGTTAGGCAATTATTTATATCTGTCTATTTAAAATCAGCTGCCAGGTATGGGGGGAGCTGTGTAAGATGGAGGAAGGAGGATATGTTGTGCAGAAATCGGTTTGGCTTTTTTAAGACTGCTTARATTCAGGATGCCTGTGATGTAGTCATAGTTTGGCAGCTTGCATGGATGAAGTACCAACTGCCCTAAACTTCCACTTCCTTGCATGCAAATGGAGGATGAGCTAATAGTCGTCTTTGCAAAAAAAAAMCTAACCCTCTTAGCATTTGAAGATGAAAGGTAAATACAAACAATTGTTTTAAATCCTGGTTGAATAGCTGAATACATGCATTGAACTTAAACTACCATTGCATTTACATTTTAAGGCAAAATATCTGAAAGGCAGTTTCTCCTTCACTTACCTATTGAATGTTGAGTTCAGAGTCTCTCYGTCTCCCATGACACACACTCCTCACAAACAGATTTCTGCAGAGCAGTATTATGTTCTAGCTTTCCATGTATTTCAAACAATTATAAGGCCATTTATTTTCTATTTCAAACCAAAATAGTGAAATGGAGTGCATGGCCTTTTCTAGTTGCTAAGCAACCCTTTGTAACGTGCATCCTGCATTTTGCTGTGCCATTTGGCAATTCACACAAGATCTTGTTTGTTCATTTCCAGTCTAGTAAAATTGGTTGCTATATTTCAAGTGCCAGTATAGATCAAAGTATTTCCTAGAAGGATAAACATGTTAACTGGCAGAGAGCGAATGATTAACATCAAGCACAAGCCTTTTAGTATAAAGGACTTGGCATGTCATCCATTGGCAAAGCTACTCAGATGAATGCCATCTATACCTARCAGATGTGCCACTAAGGAGTTATCCTCCTCTTTCCAAAGTGCTGCTCGCTGTGCTGGTGTGACTGAACGAGGGTGATAGCCACTGCTGAGCTTTGTGAGCAACCGAGCCAAATGCAGCTGTCAGCCATGGCATTGTATCTGGAGATCTCTGCTGATTTCACTTGAGCTTCTTCAGCTTTGCATCTGTATAACTAACGGTAGAATTATATTAAACTGTTACATTTTCTTCCTCTACCCTTTATGAGCACTTGCTTACAAACCAGAGTCTAATACTTGACTATTTAATATTACTTGTCTCTGGTAAACTCTAAGTACATGCCTAATGAAGTCACCTTTAAGTAGACAATACTCATTCCTCATAAAAAAGGCAAGACATGGCTGGATTTTGCTGTGATCTCTGCATTTCCAAACTTCTGATTAAAAGCTATAGATCATCTGGCTCCCTTTGCTAATATGCAGATTGGAGGGGAGGGTTGAAATAGGGTTGGTTGAGTAAAGCTTTTAAAAATAAGTAAGACAAATTTTAAAAACTTCATGTCTGTTTTGTCATTGGTAGCTTCTTGTGAATTTGTGTGACATCTGTAATCTGCCAGAATCTCAGTGGTACCATCTATGCTGGAGTGAATGTCAGATACTGACTAACAGTCATCAAAGGTRCTCAAAGTGAGGAATGGTGTGGTGCATTAAGTTTGACGTGGGTGGCAACAATTTTGACGTAGTTACAATATTCTAAATTTGGTGGCAGAGCTGAGGGGAATTTTACAAAAACCTATATTCCTGTTGTAGAACACTAAAGTTCCAAGTGAACATTTTCCATTACAGCCACTAAGACTAATTGATGAAGAGAGCACAATACTCTCATTTGTGCTGTCATATTGGTATCTGACAGTATGGCCAAGGTCACCAGGTGATAAATCTGGTCATACCTTTTTTCCTTGACCACATACCCAATCTCAGTCATGGTTTTGAAGAAGAGGATGAAGAGAGAGGTAAGGAAGATTTTCCTTGTGTGATCAGAGAGCAAAGGCAAGAGGCAGATTCTTTACAGTGCCAGAAGTGTGTACAGCTGGGGAGAATCAGCCCTCTCATTTCATGGCAGATAATCAGTTTCGTATTTTCTGTGGCAACCATTAATRTATCACAGCCTTAGCTCTAGGCCTATAGGTAAAGCTGTTTGCTGTGACTGCTTTTCTGTTTGTCCCCTGAGAGCTGAGAATTCTCCAGAATATCCATGGCAAGCAGAGATGTCCTGTCCTGTCTGTGAAAAGTCAGAGACTTGGGCTCATTATCTTGTAGCTGTATTGGGAGATACTTCTAACTGATCTGGAAATACATGAAAGAAGCTCTTTCTCACATGCACACAGCAGGAATGCACAGAAGCCAAAAGATGGTATTTCAAAATTGACAGGTACTATCTCTAAATCATATTCCCTGTTGTTCATTTTTGTTAATATTGGAATCATTATACTGATTTCTACTGAACTGACTAGGTCCTTTTGCCAAGCCATGATGCTGAAATACTGTGAAATAAGAACACCACCTCGACAACACTCGAAATGCTGGTTCTTAAATAAGTTTTAATTTCTAAACTGCTTAAATGTTGATTTGGAAGCACATCATATGCTTCCTGGAGTGCACAATTATTTTTTAGAGTAAGGCCGTAATAATTGTGGTTGAAAAGAAATTAAAAGTCATGGCAAAAAAGTATTCTTAAAGTGTTTGTAATGGTGCAAAGAAAATAAATTTGTGTATTCTTGGGCTGGACATGTGTAACTGTCTAACACTGATTAGAAGCTTAAATGCCCATAATGCTAAGTCAGCTTTTCAATCCAGCATTTGTTTTTGAAAGTAACCAGCTCTGCGGTTTAAACACTGCAGAGGTTGAAAAGAACAGGGTAGGGAGGCAAACTGCTCCTTTGGTGTCTTGTGCTGCTTCAGGCCTCAAATTTAGGTGCTCTGAGCAGTGCACACCCCTCTCGTCTCTGAGCAAGTGGTGAATTTATGCTGTGAATGTTTGCCCCCGTGACCCGTGCCTAGGCTGGATGCCTGAACCCGCCTTGCAGGGATGACGCGATGACAAGATGACATCTTTTTGGTGCCAAACGCTGCTTTCCCATGGCAGATGGCCACCAGGGACGAAGGGCAGGCTGTACGTGGGAGCACGGCYGCACTCTGGGCACCGCTTTTGTTGGGTCTGGGACTGGCGGGGTAGGGGGGTCCCTGCCGGGCAGGTGCCCAGGTCCCCACGAACCCGAGCATCCCAGGAGGCTGCAAGCGGYACCGCCGGCGCGGTCTCTGCAATGTCACCCCAAAAGGCTTCCAGAGGCTGCCGCTGCCCCTGGGGACACCTGAGCAAAGCAAAGTGCGATTTTCCCTCAGAGGGGCACAGCCCGAGCCCAGCTGGAAGTTGCTGTGTCTGTGCCTCAGCCGTGGGCTGTACGAGCGTGTCCGTCCCTTGGCCGGAGCGGTGTCCCTTTGGCCGGAGCGGTGTCCCGTGGCCAGAGCGGTGTCCCTTTGGCCGGAGCGGTGTCCCATGGCCGGAGCGGTGTCCCATGGCCGGAGCGGTGTCCC
>NW_026623487.1:702175-729303 GCF_030028575.1 Malurus melanocephalus | reverse complement strand
TGGCCGGAGCGGTGTCCCATGGCCGGAGCGGTGTCCCTTTGGCCGGAGCGGTATCCCATGGCCGGAGCGGTGTCCCTTTGGCCAGAGCGGTGTCCCATGGCCGGGGCGGTGTCCCTCGGCCGGAGCGGTGTCTCATGGCCGGCAGGAGCGGACACGCGGGCAGCAGCTGCTGCCACCCTCGGTGGGTGTGACAGCAAAGGCACCCGGGCACAGGCGGCTGGGAGGGCACGGCTCGGGCCAGCCTCAGCTGSGAGGCTGCAGGCACTAAGGCTAAGCTCTGCTTGTCATTTYAACTGAGTATTATGTAAATCAAATAGAGTAGCTGTTAAATTAAAGCGTGAGAAGGTAATGCCTCCAGGTAATGCCCGCTGCAGCCAAGTCACTGGATTTTAAAGAATTATAGAATTTGTTATTTCCTTATTTCTTTCCATGGGAGATGGAAGTAAAGGCTCAGGAAAAAAAAAAAATCCTAATTATTGGCTTCCCTGAAGAGACACCCTKACAGCTCCCCACACAAAGAATTTAACAGTGCTGGGGCAGGGCAGCGCCAGTGGTCACAGAGAACAGATTATCACAGATCCTTTCTCGAGGAAAACTAGGCTCATTTTTACATCCTGTGGGAAATAAGTGACTTTTCAATAGTACTTATAATAAAGAAAAATTTTCTGTGAATGGAAAATCTGAAAAATCTTCTGCTTTCTGAAATGTCCATGGAAAGTATCCTGGATATTCATTTAAATATCAGTTCTCATACTTTGTGGTAAAATCTCATTTGGAAAGAAACATGTAAATTTAAAATKATCTAATTTTATTGATTTGTTTTGAATGTTGAATTCAGCTTTGAATGTTACTTAAGAAAATAACACTCCAAAGAAACCCCCCACTTTTCTAAGATTAATCTATTCATCATATTCTTTTAACTATTGCAATTACTAAAGTTTCTGAGGCATAGAAAAAGGATGAAAGTTCTAGATTAGGATGACATTTGAGTGATATTTTCAATTAAAATRTTTTAAATTAAAGGGCAGGTGTAGATTTGTAAAAAGTTTGAAAAAAAATCAAAATATCATCTTGCTTTAAAAAAAAAAACCCATAGTGTGTGAAAACACTTAAGGCATGGACCACTGCTGGTGCTGCAATGCGAGGTGACATTGATRTTCTGAACAGCTGATTAGCAGTATTGCTGGGCACCCTATGATTTCCCTAACTCAGGAGAATTTTCAAGATTTAATATTTTTCCTAGATGAAAAGCTAATTTAAATATTATTCAAATGTAAAATCTCCTAGAAATTTGGACTGAGTCTATTGAGACATTCCAGTTTCATTTGAAGACTTTCAATGTTATAAACTCAGTTTAATTTACCTTTGTGGAAATCAGAATGAAAAAGGAATTTCTTTCATTTAAAGATATGTTCTTTTCATTTCCTTACCTGTCTTCTGTTTTCCCTCCTTGTTTGACCAGATTTGATTTTTTTTTGGCTTTTGAATTTTTAGTGTATTGGCATTTTGCTTTGAAAATACATTGTAAAAATATTCCTGGATATTTTTGTTTAAGCTCTAATTATATTTAAAACATAATCATCAGAAGTTTGGGTGTGCTCAGAATTACATATCAAACTCAKGCAGAAATGCAAATACAATTCATATAAACACCCTTTCATCTGTTCCATTTCACAATACATAGTTTACAAAGGGGTTTTTATAAATGTAGCATACAGCAAAGATAAAATCACAGTGGAAGAAAAATAATTCAGACAAAGGAGGAGATAATTATCTTCCCTACAGATTTTTACTGTTGGCTGTTTTTTTGTTGCCTGTAATGTGCTTGCACTAATGTCTGAAAAATAGTACATGGCCAGGTCATTCACAGGTTAGACTGTCACTGACTGAAATAATTCTAGGAGGCTTGGTGCTTACAGAAGACTTAATTTGGTCTTTTGCTGTGCTGCATTGCAAATTCTCATTTTTACACCAAAATTAGTAGAGTACAACTACATTCATTTTACAGGAACTACTCTACTATACATTGCTTAATTAAGAACAGTCCAACCCTTCATCATCCTCGTTCATGTATCTCTTGGTATACACGGACAGGGAAGCACTTGGTGGTGGTTATGTCCATGGTAACTGTGAGGACAGTTTGCATTGAAGCTCTTTTTGTTATTTGTGTTTGATAAATCCCCCTGGCACTAAGCCAGGTGTGGGGTTCTCCTGCAGCACTGCTGCAGGTGGCCTCAAGCACAGACACTCTCAGGAGATGCCTCTGACTGCCACAGGGGYTCCACACCTGGAGCATCCACAGAGAAAATCTGCATTGTGGACTTGTAAATGACCTCATAGGGTAGAATATCCCTTAACTTTTTTTGGCTATCTGGGCCACCTTARAATCCTGTGTTGTACTGCCTAGGAAGCACCAACACTGTGGGGAGTATTCAGTCTGTGCCCAGCACAGGAACTTCTGCCCAGACTGGCTTGGGAAGGATGTGCAATCTTGCTATCCTGGGAGAGAAAAGCTCTGGTGTGGGCCCCCTTGATATCCTTAGCAATCACAATGATTCACRTCCAAACACAGTTTCTATTCTCTCCATAACCTTACCAGCAAGGGAAGGAAAACTTCTGTACCTTGGCAAGAGTCCCCAGTGTACTCAGAGCTTTGGCTGCACTTGAGTGTTTATGAATTCTAACAACTCCATCACGAATGTTGTCACCAGATACCTGGGCTCTGGCCACAATAACTTTTCCAAATGTTTAAGCGTGGCTTGCTCTTAGGAACGTGCTCTCAGCTGTATTATAGTTACTATAAACAGTAAGATATCATGTGAATTATTTTTTTTATTTTATTTACTCCCTAGCTTTTCTAGTCAAGGATGAAATATGCATGGTGTTACTTCAGACTTCTTGTGTTTTCATGCTATAGAGATGGCTTTATCTTYTTTTCCTAAGACCCTATATCCTGAGGTAGAGAACAGAGAGACACAGTAGAGGGACCACCACCATTGGAGTTAGTACAGAATGTGCATGTGGCATTTCAAAAACAATGTTTGGCCTCCTGGAGAGAGGCCTCCTGTGGCCTCCAGTATAATTTTTAATCTGGAAAGTATTTGAAGGGTATTTTCTGTCAGGAAAGTTTTAGCTGTCTAATGTAGTTACGCAGACAAAGACTGCAGAAACACTGTCTAAACAAAGTGTGGTTATGGTATTTGAGGGGAAAGCAAGATGAGGAAAAGTAGTGATATACTGTTTTGTTGCAGAGGAAACAAAGTGTCTCTTCATATTATTTTGGATCAATAGCAATGTCCCAAAAGACAGAACTCTGAGAGAAGAATAATCAGCTCAATAGTAAAAGGAAGAAACTACGTTTTTGTGTACCATTGGAAGGATCACAGGGAGCCTATCAGTCTGACTGATAAGTCAGTTAAAACTCTCCTTTTGATTTCCACAGATTTTGTCTCTACTCAAATCTGCATAAGGGTTTCTGAGAGGGTCAAAGGAATAAACAGAATCTTCTCCAGGCTGAAGGAAAGCAGGAAAGCAGTAAGAACAGAACTTTCCAAAGTGGCAACAGGGAAAGGAAACTACTGTCTCTAGATCACATGGAAGTTTCCCGTACACTGCTGGCAATTAGGATTTTAGTGATGAGGCCAATTTTTGGCCTAAGCGATTCTGTTAGAAGTGTATGTAAGTAAACAAAACCAATCTAAATCTCAAGTAGATAAGGAAAAAAAAATAAAGATAGTTTTGAGTAAGTACTGTGGAGCAGATGTATGGAGTACTTCATTCCTTAACTATAACTGCAAATCTCAGAATTGTGTTTCCTTTAATCATGGTAAAATCCCTGATTATTCATCTCAGGGTAAACATCAGTTCTCTGTATATCTCTGTAGACTTTCATTCCATACCAGCTCAGCTTCAGTGTGTTTATCTCAGGGAGATAATTTGTAGAGTGACCAATGACCACCCCAGAGTCACACAGGGAACACCCCACTCCAGAACTGTTCATCACTCAGCCCAGGGATCAACTGTCCCAGGAACCACTGCACCTGGAAACTTCCCTGCYCTGCAGACAGTCCTGGGCACTGCCATGTGTGCTTTTGTTTGGCCTGCCCACCTCCAGGTAACCTGTGTATTTTCCCTGTTGCAGGGTGTTTCTTCCCTTTCCATGAGGAATCACTGCTGGGTTTGCTAAATGCAAAAAAAGGAACCTCAATTCCATTTGTGTAAKATCAGCTCTTTGGCAGCCATACAGCTTTCAGGAGGAAAGAGGGAGGGAAAAAAGAAGAGCCAGTTAGGAAGGAGGAGATGTCAGGGTGGTTTAAGTGGAGGAGTATTTCTAACAGCACTTCCTTATTAGAAGTATGTAAACTTTTGGACATGTTTCTGGCCTAGACTATGTGCAGTACAGTAGCATTTTCAGAAATGAGCTGTGTGAGGGGATTTTATGACTAAATCACCCAACATASGTCAAAATTTGTGTTTTAGAACCCTTAGTCTTTAGGTGTATAAAGGACATTATTTCTGTGTGGTTATTTTTATTACCTTATTCTAAGGTTTAAGACAAAACCCAACAACAACCCAAAAGACAAAACAWCCACAAAAACCCAGCAGGTTTTTCTTCTTCAGTTTTGGAGGGAAAAAGGTTGCTTCCAGGGTGAGATTTAGCATGCCAAATCTCTGGCCAGAGCAAATTTTTAAAGCGGTATCATAAACCTCTGAAAATAGGAGTTTATAATAGAAATGCAGACATACAGTTAATTATATCATCATGAATGGCGCCACTGTAATTAGCTAACTYCTGTAGGATGCCAAGTTTTGAACTATTTTACTTTTATGGCACTGGATGTCAAAAGCTGTATATTTTAGTTTCTTTCATTTTTCTTTTATTATCTTACCGACCTGGCTCACCAGGTTGGGAAAATGGCTTGCAGATTTTCCTTCAGCCCTGAAGAACCTCTGCAGCCTCGATGGTTAGCAGATTCCTAGGATTTGGGGTGTCAAAGGGAGTGGATTCCCTGCAAAGGCAGGCAGCAGGTTAGCAGCAGAAGCAGCCTTCTTGTGAATAACCTTGGATGTGTGGTTCCCATTGAAGGGCTTATTCTGAGATGACACTCAATCTCAGCCAGACAGAAATCTGGGTATTTGGGTATTAGATATACTTCTAAGGTGACAGTTAAAAAAAAAAAAAAAAAAAAAAAAAAAGATAAAATATAGAGAAGAAAAGTAACATAATCTGTTTTATAAATGCAATATTTCCTTCTGGTTCAAAACCAGAGAAAGGTGCCAACAACAGACCCAAGGATATTATGGGATGAGCAATCTCCCTCCTTAAGTTTCTTTTTTTTTAATAGTTACTTWTAAGTAACCCTTTTGAAGCTTTTTTTAGGTGCTTTATGGTTCACACAGGAATCACTGTTTCACCCATCATTGAAATCCAGTTTCCTCTAGAGATGAATACAAAAAAAAATTACAAAAATATGATCATTTACATTACAAAGCAAAGATGAACATATTTAGTTAAAGAACTAGGAGAATCTGTGAATTAGCCACACATGCTCACATATTATTTGAATTGATAATTGTAGTTAACTATAGATCTTAATGGATCTAATAATTGAAAACAATCATTATAATTTGAACATCCAGGCAAAGTCTTGCCTGTTTTTAAGATAAGTTAAATACTCAGATTTTTTAAAAATATAATTATAAATTTTCTTTTATCAAAGAATACCCATATGCATATAATTGCATTCTAAAGTTAATTATTAACTTTAATATTTAACACATCCATGTTTACATGTGTGTATGTATGTGTAAATTGTAACTAATATTCATATGYTTGATGTCAGTTTTCTCAATTCTAATTGATAAGGATCTGAAGGCAATACTTTAATTCAGACACACTGCACCCCAAAGGCTGTTGCTGTTCAGGGATGGTCTAAATTGTGCTGCCCTCCTTTCTGTCTAAGAGTGATGTGTAAGGTGATGTGTTAAGACAATCCTTCTGGCATGTTTTATAATGTGAAACTCTGCAAACTCGTACTGTTCTGGGAATGTTTGGCCAAGTGGATGTTAACAGGCTTTATCTGATAGTCCTGAATTGGTTTGTCCTGTTTTCTGCTGATTTGCACTTCTTCAGGTCTGCCATCTAAGTTGATTTCTCCCAGTAAAACTTTAGATGTTAATTTTTGAACTATATTGCTATTCAGTAATCAACAACACAGCAATAATTAGCACGGATTCTGCTGTACTTTTTTTTGGTCCATCTGTTCCTTCTCTTGGCCATGTGCTTGTCACCTTTCCATGACAACTCTCCTTTTTGTGATCATTTTTGGCTGTGTGCAATTTACTGGCTACAGGGAGTTCCACACCTGCTATTACCCTGCACAGAGCTGACAATGCGAACTAATGACATGAGCTCAGTTACCACATGCTCCCTTTCTTCATGTTGGCTTATTAAAGKATCCTCAGGCGGGTCCTGCCAGCTCTGATGCATATGAGCAATCCTGCTGATTGCAGCAGAACTGCCCAAGTGTGCAAGGAATGAGGGACTGGCCACTGAGAGAAGAACAGTAATTTCTGCTCAGACAGGGCATGTCAAACCAGTGGCCACCAGCCAGTGTGATGGAATTAATGAGGGGAAACAGTAGCCAGCAGTGACAAGTTGGGATAAACTCACAGAGTAGCACTGCCACATCCAATTACTGCATTTCATTGTTGTTCCCTGGAAATGGGGAACCCTCTGACAACCTCCATGAAAGCTGAACTGGAAATTCTGGTAATAGAAAAAGCCAGTATGAGTAAAATTTATGCTGATCCCCTTTAAAAAAGAACAAATGCTAACACAGAAAAAGTCTTGCCTTTCCTTTCTGTCCTTGACTTTGTAGCAAAGTCTGCACTTTGCTGCCTGGCAGGAAGTGTTAAAATAAATTGCTTTGAAATGAAAGAAAAATAAAAGTTAGGAAAACATTTTTTGTCTGTACTTAWTTTTTTTCTGTTGGAAATGATGCTCTCACATTTTGATGCAAATCATATTTTGATCTAAAATTCTTGTATAAAGCAAATTGGAGTATCGAGATTCCTGGGACTGCTTCAAAAAGTAAAACCTAAGGCATCTTTTTCCATGCCTAATAAGGGCATTTACTGGTAAAGGAACCAGAGAATAAGTCCAAAGTGTGCAAAACCCCTCTTGATGCCAATGATATTTTACTCCATAGAATGCTTCACTCGAACATGGATTCCAATGCATATGAACAAAATAACAGCCTGGAGGAATGATTCATGTGGAATTATTTAATTCTGCTCAGCAGAGTGCTACTTTTAGCTGGGAAAACTCTTCTCGTAGGCCGGTAGGCAGCAGACTCCCCAGTACAAAGCCAAATGACATCACYGGCTTCTCTGTGTAACAAAAGGCCAATGGCATCCCCCCTTGCTGAGTGAAAATTAGCAGCAGGTCTTTGCACTGTGCACATTCTCGGAGAGGAGGGGATTGTGTCATTGTTATTTGCTATTTCCGCAAGCTGACACTTATCTTGTAAGCACATCAACTGTTTGCTTTAGCTCCACAAGTCATTTCCTATACATTATATCAGTTAGTCATGCTGCTCCGCATTGTGTGCAAAAGAGGTTAAATTCCACATGTAGAGAAATAAAAGATGAAGGAGAACTATCTAAATAATTGTTTTAGAATGGGAACAGCTATTCATTTCTTTAAAAGGTAACTGTGACAGTAAACTGTTTCAGACTTCTGTGTCTACATTTGGAGCCAGATCAGTGCATCAAACCCTTAAACTCTTGAAGATAAAGTAGATCAGATCAACTCAAATTCTACCAGATTGCTATATTAGAACCATAACTTACTTTGATTTTCGCATCCCCCAAAAGCATGCAGACCTATCTGGAGRAAAAACAGAGCTGACTATAGATGCAAACAGAGGAAAGTATCAGGGCTTTTTTCATACATTTGGCATATGCAAAGAAATAAGTTTTTGTAATTGTTGCATCTTCACAGCTATTGCCCACTTTTACTGGCAAATGTTTGTCTACTRTACTGTTGCTGGGGAATTGTTGTATCATTGCTAGGGAATTGGAAGTAGTTTTTTTCCACCTCTAATATAGTTGAAGACATGGTTTTGGTTCTGCCTTTTTACAGTAATGTYTGCTTACTCTTTATTTTTATTTAATTACTGTCATGTATAGTACTGCATTGTACATATGAGAATATACCAACTAGAGTTGTAACTCCTTAAGCACAAGGGGAAAGTAAGAAGGGAAAAAGAAAGCAGAACTATAAGGGAATGAAACATTCTTTGGCAAATAATAATGAATATTTTATTTAGCTTGGTTTGAAACTGCATTGTACGATTCTCTTAGAGAGCTGGAATATAGGCTTCTTTTTGTCTCTTGGCTCTATAATAAGATCCYGAAAAATGTATTTCCTTAATCCATGTTTGAATACAAACTTATAAGTCAAGATTTTCACAGTCTGTAGATTTCTACAATAGAAAGAGTTCAAATACTGAAGTGATACAGGGTTCAAATTTTTTTTCTTGTTCTCACTCTTATTCCTGTGTAACTGTATTAACATCACTGCTCTTCATCTTTTCTTTATTTTTAAATATCCCAGGACAATATTATAAAGTCTTTGTGGAGAGAAAAGTAAAAAATTATGGCTTCAATTCTCCAGACACTTAAGCAATAAGCAAGTGCTTAATTTAAAGCATGTGGGTAATCCAAATTTGCTTCAGTCATTGGCTTCTGGACCAGAGCCAACACATTTGGAATGCATCCTGCATATTTATTCTACTGTATACATGWTTCAATCACACGTGTGCAAAGTTGTTTGTGATTAAATTTGTCAATTAAMGTAACTGAATTGAAATTTAACCTGAGCAAAATTTACAGTGAATGACACTCCTACACTAAAGGTAACATCGGAAGACAGAGCAATCTTTAATTTTTAAAAAACCCCTAGCATATGTGGCCAAATATCTGTGTAAATTTGGTGGGGTTTTTTGCCTTTCTTGAAAACTAATAAAAAGAAATTTGAAATTGGTTTGATTTTTAAAATAAGAAAAGATGATCATTGCCCTTCATAGTCTCCAGATATTTCTTTTGATGTTTAAGTGTGCCAAAAATATCTGGAGAAAGTGCAGCCAATTTTCTCATCTGATTTCTTTATAACTTTCTRTTTGGTTCTCCAGATATTGTCCAGAAGAGATTCTGTGGAAAAAACTTCCATTTTAACAGTTCATCTGCAAACTGTTTCTTCTTTTGATATTTGATTTTGTGTGATATATTAAAATAAAATTCTGATGTTCYAGAGCCAGTCCTTTGCTCCTGTCTGCTCTGGTAGATGGTTTCTGAAAAACATAGGGGATGGTTGGGTAGCTGAATGCTGCTACTGAACTCATATACATTTATTCAGACTCTGTGTGTGTGTTTCTATTTTTTTCATATATATTACATATATATGACAGGGAGAGATKAAGAGAATTCTTATTCCAGTGGTAACAACTGGCTGTTAGTAAAGAGCAAATAAGACATTCTAAAGAGAAAGAAAATTTTCCTAAATTATCTGTCTGGAGTCCTATATTATGTATTTTTTTTTCTTAAAGAAGCTGTAATCTCCAACAGCTGCTRTTCTGCTGTGTCATTTTCTGTTTACAGAACAAATATAAGAACAAATGTGAGAATATATTATTGTTTTSCAGACGAGTCGAATGGGCCTGACTGATAAACTCCATCTTTTGCCATCAACAGGAAGGAATGATGTATTTTTATTAGTACTCATATTATTCATTTCAGAAACATTGCTGAGGGTGAAGGGCATCCAGGATGGCTGGAATGGCCCTACAAAATGTTTGATGTTGCTACTCTAGGAAGCAGAAATTTCCTTTGGTTTCTTCTGATGGAAACTTAGACTCTTTGTTCCCTAGTTCTCTGATTCCTGGACTAGTCTCTTCAAAAGAAATTTCAGCTTTTTGTGTTATTTTTAAAACAGGAAGAAACGTTTTTTTTCTCTGTTTTTAACTTTGTCACTGAAGGCAGAACTTGAAAGAACTTTTTAACATAAGCATAAAAACACAAGCATCTGTTTTCCTGGCAAAGAGTGAAATGTCTCAGAGGAAGCTCCTTTCCAGTGTGACTTGTTTCCATCCACACCTCAGCCACCAGCATGTGCTGCAGCCAGCAGTGGCACTGRGGCAGCTGATATTGCTCAGACACGCTAAAGAGTGCAAATCTCCCTGGTGGAAACTTCCTCGTGAGACTGGTGTGCACAGCTCACTATTTATAAAGTGCTTTTAAAGGAGACGCTGAAATGAAAATCTTGGGTACTTGTGCAAGGTCACAGATTACTGTGTTCTACTTTACAAGGGCCAGATGCAAATCAACCACAGTATGTGAACCAAAGAGAGTTTTACTATGGTGCTCTGATCTCACTTTCGTTCACATGGGATCTGGCTGGCCGTTTGGAAATAATTTCTGAAAGTGAGACAATGAARCTTACTTGAAGAGACTTAAAAAAGAAAGGTCAATATGCTGAACACTATTGAAAATARGGATAGAATGCTTTATCTGTGACACTGCTGAAGGCCACAGGTCTTTCTTGAGACTCCAGTCTCTCATAACCCTTCACTAAATTCCTAAAAGAACATATTCTAGAATGACAGAAAGTGACATAAATATCAGAATTGCTCTCACRCCTTCTCTTAGGGGTAGAGGCATATGTATGAGAGTTTCAAAAGGAACAAATAGATAACAAATGGAAGTGTTAGAATGTCCAGAATTATGCTTCTCTGCAGTAATGTCATTATTTGGGATGACTTTGATATGGTGTCCTACATTTTGACCAGCTTGCTTTCCTCCTCGTGTTCACCTTCAGAAGATCTCTAATGGACATAGAAAAAAATTACCCTGAGCTGTTAGTTCTGCTTTCATCTTCAGAGCCATCTGGTTTCCTGAATCCATGTGTGTTGGTTTTTTTTTACCTGACAGTCAATAGAGACTATGAAATTGGTTATGGTAGAATCAAGGCTCCTAACAACTCACTGCTATTCTTTKTCTTTTTAATCATCCAGTTTTCCTCTTTCTTTTCCATATGGGCATTTATGGAAGCATTTTAGGGGCCATGGATGTTCTCTTCTTTATTTACCTGCTAATTACTGAATAAGAAAGTTCACTCAGATCCTGCTCAGCAAGTCAAAATCTGAAATCTCAGCACTAATTGCAACTTTTTATTTGACGCTTTTGAGTACTTTACCTGTCATCTCGGGTTTGAGTGGTTTATTCTGAGGTCGGCAAGTCAAGACTCCTGTATTTAAGTGTTTTAYAGGAGGCCACTGGTTTTCACAATGTAGTGACAGATAATAATTGACATACACATCATACACATTTCAGCTGGACAATAATATYATCTCTTGTAGATCTGTGCAGCCAGTGCAGAAATACAGAGTGGACGGATATAAGACATGAAGTCTTTTGTTAACCCAGGAGTTACCTTTTGTTAATTAGCATGAACCACTGGAATGTTAATGACTTGAAAACAGAGGGAGGTGGGGCAGTGGAACTATCGAGTGGGACAWTATAAACCTTGAATTAAGATTTGGRTTTGTGAAAATTCRCCTAACCAAGCTCTTTTTTTTGCCTCTCTTACATTCCACTTGTGTATTGTGCCAACCTTTGTTTCCTTAGGCTAACTTGCTATCTGGAAGTAAACACTGAATTACCCCCAGTGTAAACTTTATACTCATCCACTTGCAAACTGCAGTGCTCCTGCCATCAGAGGTGCCATAAAGCATGCCCACTTGAAAGGATAGTACATGGCTAATTTATTGACATGCATTCCTGGGCTAGCTGCTGAAGAATGATGGTTCTCTAGGCATACAGTTTCTTGAGTGAGTCTCAAATGGCTTTTGAACTGATTYGAAACATGCCTTTGGCTAAGCAATCACTGGTTTCCCTGAAGWGAACAAGGTGACTGGACTGGTCCCCAGTTATTGCTGTGACATACCAGGGAATTTCCCTTCTGAAGGGTCAGCAGTGGTGCAGGCAGAGGAACCTGCTAAATTCATGCTGACAAATGGGAAGTTACAGACACCAGGCTGAGCTGAATGCATAAAGAGGATTACTGGATAGGCAAAGCAGGTGGTTTGTGAGAAGTGTTTCATACACAGAAATGTGAGATGCAGCCTTTGTTCTTTTAGGAGGCATTGTCTTACTGGAGATAAGATACTGCATTTCAAAGAGTCCGAGTGCTTACAAACCAAGGTAAGCGAAACAGAAACCTAACTTGGCTACCTCAGTGCTGAGAGCCTGGCTGTGGTGGGAATGAATGTTTTATTAGCCTGAGCTTGGTACAACRGTGTTAATTGTGTGACCCTAAAACTTTAATGAATTTTCTAGCAAMTTCYRTTGAAACACTGTCCTTAAAASCTTTAAGAAATTACCTTCGTGCACRACTTCAGTTATATTTTATAGGAGAAAATATATGACAATGGTTTTTTGTAATGAAGTTTGAGAAGATATTTCTCCTCCTCTATCAGTTKCCTTGGGGACAAGAGTCCCTCCAGGCCTTGGTGGAGGTATTGATGAAGATACACTAAAATCCAATTATCTATCTACCCATTTGTCCACAGTAGCTACCTGTCTCACAAGCTTTTATATTTAGACATTATACCCTAGCAGTGTAATTTCTTTCAGGCAGGGTATTTAGAATTTTATAGGTTAGAACAAGTGCAGTGCTCATCTCTGGCAGTGATGGTAGGTGGTGTCTTCTCTTGCTTTTCACAGAGAAGTGAGGAGGAAGTCTGAGCCAGCCCATGCAATTAACAGAAAAGTGCAGAGATATTCTATGGAACGGGACAAACTTAGATTAAAGGCATTGCATACAAAGATGCAAGGGGAATCCAAATATTTTGAATTMTTTGTGTACTTACAAAAGTAGAATCTATTGACTTCTTTATAACTCAATCAAAAACTTAACCTGATAAAGTTCAWTACCTCATGGTGTGTTTTGATGGCTGTGGATCTTCTAGTGGTAGCTGGTACTGGGGTCAGGGGATGAGGATGGAAAGAGAAAGGATCAAGGAAACATCTGACATAATTTAATCAGTGAAGTATAGATATGAGATAGCAGTTTGCCATTGACCTTGTTGACTGACCACTCTCTTACATCCTTTCTATAAAAAATGCTCTTTGCTGCAGAGGAGCTTCCTAGGGCAATGCCCCAGCCTGCAGGCAGAACCACGATACAGCGCAGAAGTAGCAATATAACGATGTTGTCACAAAATTTTTAAGGGATCCCTGGACCGAGCACCTCAAAACAATTTCAGTGTGTGAATTGAAGGCTTGAATCAGGGGAAATTAGGGGATGGCAGAGAAAATAATTGTTCAAAATCACCCAATCTGTTAATTAATAGTGGAGAAAACACAATGAGGTTTGGATGATATTTAGAAATAATTTTCAGCTGGCTTAATTCAGCTGTGCAAAGAGGGRAACCCTTGAATCCATCAAGCCAGAGTGAGTTTCAGCCGGCAGACTTGCTGCAGCTTCTCCACTAAAATCTGAGTAGAGGATGGGCGAGGCCACATTTTGGAGTTAGATGCTAACAGCTGGCCAGATCTGTGATCTTTTGCCTCTTGATCTCTTCTTAATCCTCCAAGAGCACGCTTAGAAGAGCAGCTTTCTATGCCAAAGTGTAACTGCGGACGTTTTCCAAGCCCTGTTTTCCAGCTCTTACAGTTCTGGTACAGTTAAGCTATATGTTTGACAACATATGACTTTATCATCTGGGAAGGAGCATTGCATTTGGAATCCAGGGGGAACAAAGTAGAATTCAATACTTTCTAAGGGAAAGCTAAGAGTCTGGTTTTTAGGGCAAATATACCAAGTTACTATAAATGAAAAGAAGAGACTTTTATAATAAATTCCTTCAATGGTCTTGAAAATAATTTTATAATCTGATGTTATATTCTAAGATATTTAAAAGCAACAATTATGTGGCAACATCACCTCATCAGAGAKGCGGTCTATGCTTACAAATCTCTTTAATTGTTACGAGTAGTTTCTGTTTTCTGGAGCATTTTGTTTGTGCTGTTTACTGTTTAGGGTCTGTCATCAATTAAACAAATCCTAGGGGATTTTCTAAAAACTTGCTAGAGTACAACCTCTCCATGCACCCTTGTTCTGTTTGTCTAAAACTGCACCAAAGCTGGGAACTAAAGTATGTGTGTGGGAAGGACATATGGCTAGGTAGAAGRCAGCATATGTCTTTAGTATGCACTTACCATGCAGTTAGTTTAGACAGCATCTGTTGTTTGTTTAAACGACTTTTTTTTTTCATTTGTAGGGGGAGGGTACAGTCTGTTTAAAGGGGACCTGCAAAAGGAAGAAGGGGAAGGGTTTATGTCTATTTTCTTCTCTTTTTTCCCCTTCTGTTTAAGGAAGAATTGCTTTGGCTTGTCTTTTGTCTTAGAAATATCAGGACTTTGAAGCACTGTCTTTCATGGTTTTGTTGCAGGCATTTTTGGATCGCTGAGGCTCTGGGAGTTTCTGTCAGCTTTAAATGAAAGGGAGAGTAGGTGTGGATTGCTAACAAAAAGCATTTCTCCAAGCTCCCCTGGTGAAGTGCAGTTAAATTTCTGTTACCATTGGTGCACTCCTGTGGTTGGTGCATACAGCTTTTTTAACATCTGCATTTGGCATTCATTGTGGGGATCAGTTATTGCAGCTCAGGCTGCACGTATTTACTCGGTGGGAGCAGATGTTCCTCCTCTTGCCCCTGSGAGCCCCTGTCCGACAGCAGCTGCCTCTGTACCCAGGCACTGAAAAAGCAGGAGAGGAGAAAGGAGAGAGGTCCATTCTGGCCTGTTTTGTTCCAAGTGCAGAGCTGCCCTGATCTCCCTGGAGCTGCACCCTTCACTGAATGGGCACCTACCTGAATCCACGAGCCTTAGCTGTCTCAAATTTGCCACCACGATTTCCCACCCTGAAACCCTGGCATACTGAGCAAGTTTGAGCAGTTCCATGACCTCCCTCCTCTGCACCATGTTTAAATAGTYGTGAGCCTGTAACCAAAATCAGCTATTAAAGAATTTACACAATACCTCACACATGAAGTAGGCCAGAACTTGGCAACTGCAGTGGTGTTTTGCTAAGCAAGTACAAATATAGAGGCAGACTCAAATTTTGGCAGGAAAGAATTCCCAAATCAGTTAATAGGCTTTTTACATGTGAGATCTCTCAGATGTCTCAAATCAACTAGCTTGCCACTTGTCTTTTCATTCCCAAGGAAAAGAATAGTAGGCAGACCTGGATTTCTGTGGTGCTTATTRCTTATAGAATTCCCATACTAGAAAGAAAAAGAAGAGATGAGAGGAGGGGGRAGTGTCCTTTGTCACGTAAGCATTGTAACCACTGAACTGAATTCTTTCAGTATTTTAATTTGAATTTTTTTAGAGCCTCTTGGTATCATGAAAAACAATGTGTTCAGTTAGGAACTCCTGTTCTAAGTYGGCCCTCAAGTCTCACAGCTGCATAAAGCCCCACAAGTGTGAATGCAAGTGACTCCATGAAGTCTGTCTCACAAGGACACCTTCAGGTTCCTTAGCCTTGAGTGGGAGCACACCAATCAAATAAGTACAGGAAGATCTGTTTTCAACAGATGTTGTTTATCTATTTTTATTTTTATGCTAAAGTACTAACTAACAAGCAGAGTGAATATGTTTCATAACTAAATATGAGACAATTAATCATGTCTTATTTTTAATAGGACTAAGTACCCCTGATTTTTAGCAACTGATGAGGAGGAGCAGCTTCATAGAGGCAGGTGGGTTATTTTATGAAGCAGGAAGCAGAGAGAAGAAACAATTTGATTAGAAAGAGATGTTTGTTGCTCTTTCAAAACACTTTCTAACAGTTGTATGAGAACTATCCCACAACTGCAGCAAAGATGTCCTCTTTCTTTATGAGTCACCTTTGCTGCAGAAGTCACATGAGGGAGCTCTAAGGTGAGTGCAAAATCACCTGGAAAATGGTACTTGAAGAGTAATCACTGATAGTTCCTCTCAAAATATCTGTTGGGATTCTGCAAATATCTATGAGACATCCAGTATGGTTCAATGATGTTATCAATGAGTATAGATGAAAAAATAACTATGTGTTTTGGCTATACAGTACTGAGTATCTGTAAGGACGTGGGAATATGGTGTTAGAATACAAAATGAATTTGCAGGCTGAAAAACTGTCCACATTTGCATTTCTGAGAAAAAGTGTCCTTCTAGAAGATTCACAGAAAATACTGAGCAAGTAATGGATGGGAACAACCAACTGGATAATACCTGCAGCTGTATATGAGGGCTGYAGTAGTTCATAAACTGAAAAAGAGTCAGGAATATGTTTATCTCATATAAAATTATTTTGCATAAGAAATTGCTTGTTCTTTCTGCTCTTGTCATCATGCATTGGGCCTTGGCTGGAGTGCTGTACAGGCAAGAATAAATTGGAAAGAATCCAGAGGCAAAAAAAGGAGAATGAGGAGAGGTGTTGCAAGCATGACTTAGGAAGAATGATTGAATGAAATAGGATTCTCTATTCAAAGGAGACTGATAGAGGACATAGTAGGCAAGTGTGCCAAAACTGTGAAAAGAAGAATAGAATAATCTATCCTCCACATCTGTGAGGYGCAGGAAGGGAAATAATGAGCTTAGCTTGTGTCAAATGACTTCTGGTGTAATTTTTTTTTTTTTTTGAAGTCTYAAATAGYTAAGATTTTAAAAAATGCTAATGCACGGGGAGGTGCTGAAGCTTCATTTTGGAMATCCTTAGATAAACATCTGCCAGAAATAACAAGAGTATAATTGAGGGTGCTSTGGGAGTAAGGTTTAGTGCTCTGCACTAAATACCTTTTTGAAGTTTTTTTTCTGGCCTTATTTACCATGATTTTCTACTTCTGAATGCTTCAGGCTGAGYAAAAAGCTTGCTCATTCCTGTTTCTCTTGTGTGTGTCCTTCTGCATGCCAGTGAAAGGCCAGGGTGCCCAGGAGGGACCCTGAATACCTCAGTTCTGCTGTACCAATAACAGGCACAGGGTATTTGCTTTGACAGGCCCATTGGACCTCTTAGACCTACATAATCTGAATTCAGTTTTCAGCAATTTTTCTCCCAGTGAAGACATCTAAATTCCATTATTGGACTCACTGTGCAGTAACTACCCTGCCAAACCTGCCTGAGTGCTGATTTGTGTATTTTACTGTAAGAGAGGGATAACCTTTGAAGATGTGTGTGTTTGAACACTGGTTTGGCTGCATTAAAGGAAAAATGAAGACATGGAAATATATTAAGCAATGCTAAATGGTTACTAGAAGTTTGGTTGAGGCACTGTAAGGAACAAAATCAAAATTTATTTTTGGGCAGTGTTTATTTTATCTGAGTATTCTTAACCACTGACCCATCCTTATATTTTAATATTTCTTTTTTCTTTGGTAGGAAGAATGTAGAAAAAATTTAAATTCAAGTAATTTTATTTATATGCCCTCCAAACATATTTGTATACACARTGAGCTCCAATTGCAGTGTAATTAGAGTAACATGAGAGCCTTAAGATCAAGAGTTCAAATTTATATTTGTAAATATTTCACTAACTTCTAAAASACTCTTCAAAGATGTTTATTATCTCCATTTTCTGATTGATGAGGTTGTCATACTTCCAAATACAGAGAGAGATTTTCCTCCTTATACAAGGCCTTTATTACTTGAATGTTTGGATAATCATAACTGTTAAGATAATTGAACCAAGAAACTTAAATATGTGGATTGGAGAAGGAAAAAGGTGAGGAACTTGCACACAGTTTTCCATTGCAACTAGATATAATTGAGATTATTATTATTTTTACTGAACACTAATAGCTCCTCTTATAAAAGAGCAAAAGAGACATATGAGCAGTATGGCAGAACTGTGTTTTTATTTTACAGGAAAGATTTGGGGACTTGGGAGACAATGCAGACTTTCAGATCCTTTAAAAAACCCCTTCATTTGTTTTATGAAGTGTATTACAACATCAATCCATAGATGTTGTCCAAAGAAAWTTTTTTCTATGTGATCAAGTTACACATTGGCATGTAGTGCTGGAAGTGATGTGCAGAAGATTCCTCTATTGATTCACATATTGCCAGTAGGTTATGGCACAGTTTAGTCTGGATATTGTCTGTTCTGTTCCTTTCAGGATAAAGTCTTTGAGACTTGTTGCTATTTCTGGAAAAAACCCTTTTAGAGAATCCTGACAAATATCTATTTATCCAAGACAAATGTGGAAACACAAGGGATTCTTGGCAAAAAACAGGTAAGAAGTAACATTTCTTGAATTATATTATTTCAAAATTCATTTTTACAGTCTTTACCTAAGTAATCTTAGCAGGGATTTCCATAATGATATCTATAAGGAAGGATTCCCATTTCTTCTTTTCATTCTTCAGTAGATTCTGGAGGAGATTTTTTGATTAACTGAGTAGAGAGAATGGTYCAGTCTTACACCAAATCAACCCGTTAAGATTACCCACACTGGGATAACAGGTTAGGATTAAGATTTGGGGACTGAAGGCCTTCAGAATTCCACTAAATTCTGCTCAGCCAGAGAGCTCCACCACGAGTGTGATTGTTCTGCTGGAGCAGGGTTTGGGATGGGGCTGGAGGCTGCTTGGTTTTCCCAGCCTGGAGYCCTGGAAGGAAGGCAGGTTCAAAGATGGAGCTGCAGCTCAATGTTTGGGCACAGAGGGACCGAGTTAACAACKCAAAGGAGAAGTTTTCATTTATAATGAATAAATACCTTATTCCAGTGTGTTTTAAGGCACTCTATTTGCAATTACTGTACAAAGTCRATGTTGTCTTGCTGTTGAGATGTCTTGTAGAAGAAAATTCATAACATTGTTCTTCAGTGGATGATGGGCTACACCAKATATAATCCTTGGTAATTGCTGTCACTTGAAATGAGCCTCAGTTGGTCAAACTCAGTTTAATAATAAGCAATGAGTGCAGCAGTAAACGTAACCTTTTTTTAGCTAGTTTGCATTTTGTTTCTTCTGATGATTTAAGTAAAGAAATAAATTTTTGTAAACTGTTGGAGTGCAGATGAACTGAAATGATTGTATCTTTGGGAGAAAGTCAATCCATCTGCTAATTTATTCTCCAGCACAGCCATGTTATCAGTTGGTTAACCCTTTCAGCAGGGAAAGAAAGAGGAGCAAATAGTCTCTTCTGCTCCATGGAGACTTTCTAAAGSTRATATATTCCATTAGCTGAAAAGGAAAAGAAGGCAAAAGGTATGTGTTTCACACCATTTGGTGTCACATAAATGAGGGATGAATTCTCCACAGAGCTGAGGAGCTGAAAGGGACATCCTTGGAATAAATATGTTAGTGGTAGCTCTGTGAGATGACTAAAATGGGAAGAGAGATTATTTTACTAACAGCTAGGATTAGGTTTGTGGTTTTTAGAAAAGATGAATTTCTTCTGAGGCCGCCTCCCTGCTGTGGGAGAAATGAAGTTKCATCTGGGTGTGAAAGCAGTCGCAGCGGCTGCAGGGGCTGAGGGCTCTTCCCGAGCCGTGCACGTGTGGGAGGCTGGGCGCCCGTCCAGCCCTGCGGAGGTGCGGGATCACCACTTCCATTTCTCCCTCCACTGCTTGGATTGCTTGGGATCTCTGAGAGAGAGAATGGCTTTGCTGCAATGAGGTCTCAAGAGAGACAGGATGAAGCTGAATCTTAAGAACTGTGTCTTCACTTGCTCTTTNTTTTTTTTTTTTTTTTTTTTTTTGTAGGCATATTTCTAAAATCTACAAGGAAGGAGAGGGTTTTTTTCCTCACCTTTTCAAGATTGTTTTTGCCCTTTCTATCTATGGAAATAGTTCTAGAAATTACTCAGATAGTCATCGGGTCCATGCTCTGATTCTTTTTCCTATTCTGAGCCATAAATATCTCTTTGTTCTGAGACAGAAGTCCTTAACCATAAATGCTTTTCAAGCAGCACTGCATAAAGTTAGCAAACCATGTTTCAAGGGCATGGTCAGGGCCATGGCTTCAACAGGAGCTGGGGATACATTGCTGTAGCTTCTGTGATGTGGGTTTAGCACCAAGAAACAAGCGACTGAATGTGAAACAGCACAGGCCACAGTTACTGCAGTGTATAATCTAATGTGAAAATCCAAGCAACTGGGACTCACCCAGCACACAGAAAGGTTTAATGGGACTTCAGGGAACAGTGGACTTGAAACAGGGCTGGTTTTACTGAAATCTGAGTCTGTGCTGGGGGTGGGGTAGTAGCTGCTATACTATCACCACTAAATTGCTGTTTACTGCTTTATGGAATTCTCTGCAATTCCTGCTTCTCCCCATGTTTTATTAATCAAAGTGAGGAACTGGGCTGTAAGTCACAGAGTGTTCCTTCTGTACCACTTCTTTGAGTAAGKAGGAGGGACTCACTGTGTTTTCCAAAGGGCTGACAGAGTTTCTGTCCCTTTCTTGTTCCCTCCCCCAGTCTCCATTCATTTTATTGTGGGAAAAACCACCTATGGGTAGATGGACTAGAAAGGAATTTAGTGTTTCACATGCCTTTGACTCAGAGATGTGAGCACTCTCTATTGCTCTTCCTGTCTGTCTGTCTTGTTTAATAAATTTGTCCTTCCTTGCAAAGGAGACTTTGATAAGAGGACATGATGTCCTCTGCTGATCATTTGCCGTGAAYGACTGTAAAGGAGCTTTCTTCAGTTCATTCTCTATTAAACAGTGACTTTTAAGAAATTGTTACCTTGTTTCTCACTGGAAATGCTTCTGAATCAGTCTATTTTTTTCTCTCTTAAATGCAAATCTCCTACTGTGTTCTTAGCACTTTGCATTTATATGGCACTTTTCATCTGAGGCTTTCAAATTGCAGCATGTTATAATTTTGCTGGAAATATKAAAATTTTACCTAAGATGCATGTCCTGAAAGGAGGTTGTAGTCAGTTGGATGTCAGTCTATTTTCCCAGGTAACTAGTGACAGGACAAGGAAATGGCCTCAAATTGCACCAGTGGTTTAGATTGGCTATTAGGAGAAATTTCTTTGCAAAAAGGGTTGTCAAGCACTGAACAGGCTGCCCAGGGAAGTGGTCGAGTCAGCAGCCCTGAAAGTATTTAAAAGACGTGTAGATGTGGCAATCAGTGATAGGGTTTAGAGGAGGACTAATGGCAGTGCTGCATTAGCAGTTGGACTCAATGGTTTTAGAGGTTTTTTCCATCCTAAGTGATTCTATGATTCTGTGTTTTTAATTAGACCAAAGAAACAGTAACAAAATTATGGCCCTGAGTCTGCAGGCTGATCCCACTGATTGAGCCCAGCTCTCKCATGAATTCTTTGTGAAACAGAGTCTAACTTCAGATGCCTTTCTTCTGGAAATGAAGGAGCTCAGCTGCACCACATGATTAGTTTTTCAAGCAAATAACTTTTTGGCTATCAATGGAGGGAGCCCAGGAGGAATGACCTGCAGGTGTGCAGGAAAATTTAACTTCCCAACCATGCAGTACTAACTCTTTGTTCTGCTGATGCAGGATTAGAGCTCAATGGGAAAGAAAAAGATCAATGACATTTAAGGCTTTGTCTTTACTGGGGTAGGATTTTTATGTTCTCAGCATCCATAACTGGGACCAGATTTTTCAGTACTACTCCACTCCTACAGATCCTTAAGTATATATACTTGACATTAAAAACAGCTCAACACCAAATGTTGTGAATACCTGAAAATCCATCCACTTATTTGTATRATTAAGTTCTCTTTCCAGAAATATAGCTTTGTATTTTTTTACACAGTCTTAATAACCCAAAATAACACATAAAATGTGTGGTGTGGGTGATATTTCTTTGAACCTAAAATAGTGGCAATTAATGGTGTCTGCTCACTGTTTTGGAAATTCCATTAGCAAAAATCCCAAAATAAACTCAACTGAAGTAAGCAAACTGGTTAGGACAGAATTAGAAGTTGTTCAAAATGTTTCACAGGGTGTTAGAGAAAATTAAAGCACAAAAATCTCCAACATGAACATTCTTTCATTAGTAATTAGTATTTATGATTTCTGAGATTTGGATAGATGACTTTAAACATTAAGATTTTATCCCCTGGTTTTCTATCTCTTAGCAAAGTAACTTGCTAAACAAAGGCTGGGGTGTTTTTGCTTTGTCTAAAAGTAAAAACTGTCTATGACTTTCTTAGAAAAGACCTGTTAAAGTGCTTGCATTTGACAAGTATACATGTATATAATATATGAAGKAGATTAATTTAATGGATAATAACTCATAATATGGTCAGCACTCTGAGGTCCCATCAATATAATTCTTAAAAAAGGAATTGTCCRAGCAAATTTGAATGCTTTGATAATAATATGGTCATTTCTGGTCATTTCTGGTYCCCATGGCTTTGAATGCTTCTGGAGCCAAGTGAGTGCTGTAGAATTTTGCCCTCCAGCAGCATCTCTCTGAGTGCTGAAGGGGTGGGACTCCCCTGAAAGCGTTGCTGACATGGCACTTAGATCTCCTGATGAGGCAAACCTTCTGCTTTGCAAGTATCACTTGTTTCACCTGTGYAGGAGAGGTCGTAGCTCTGTAATTTCACAGTTTATACAGCTCATGGAGCCCTTGAAGAATACTTTGCCATGTTGAAATACAAGCCAAATGATCACCAACCCTCTGAAAACAGCCTGGTTTAATGCTGAAAATGGATTGACAGGTCTCCACTGCTTATGTGAKTCTTTATGTGATGAAGGAGAGTTTATTTTGAGTTTCGTATTCCAATGAAAAAGTCCATTAGTTAAGATTCCATATTGAGGGACTCAGAGGTTGTGGGKATTTTTGCTTTTTTGTTTTGTCTTGTTTTGAAGATATAATGAGGACTTTGCACTGGAAGCCTGCAGCAATCCTGTTATGCTGTGATTAATGTCACTGTATAATTCTGACAAGCTGAAGCCCTCCCAGGGTGCTCATTCATCATGGATCTCTCTATAGCTCTTATTTATTTATTGAACAACATGTAAGCACAGTTCCCTTTTTTGTTTAATGTACCAGCATTTCAGTGTATGTGGACTTCAAGGTTTCAGTTTTGTTGACAATAATGAGATCATCCAGACAATTATTGTTTGATTTTCACTTCACTAGTGAGGAAGATTAAAGAAGAGTTGGGGAGCTTTGTCTGTTTCCTGTTACCCATTTACTGAGGGGGAAGAAAAATGAACTGTTTAAAATGTATAAATTATGAGACTCACACTCAGTACATGAGGGGGCTGCACACCATAAGTTCATTGGAGCTGTGAATGGGTCATGATGGCTTTCTGCTTACCCAAACCATGATTTGGATCTCCACTTGAACAGCATGTGTGAGGTTAAGGGCCAAGCTGGCCCTAYATGGGTACCGTGTTCAACTCTGCACCCTCAGTTCTTCCAGGGCAAGAATTCCTTGCTTGCAGAAGAATAATCTGTACCTAAGGGTATCCCAATTCCTGCAGGCTCTCTGCACTGCCATCTTTCATCTGGAGAATAAAAATGTGTGAGAAATTGAACACAAACTTGTAGCAGGATGCCCCACAAGGTTTCAAAATCATGGACATGCAGTGTCATAGGCCAGGCTGGGAACAAGGACACTGGTCACATTCTTTAACAAGCTGGAAACTGCTCARAGAGGTGATGTACAAGAGTCTGAAGTGAAATTGATTCCCAAATGCAGAAGTGACACTTCACCTCCAAGAGAAAGTACTGGTATGGACCGTTTAAGTCAGACAAAAATATCACAGAGTTGGAGGGAAATCAGAAAAGAGCCACAAACGTGATTAAAGAGCATGGAAAGATGCTGACAAGAAAAGATGAAAAGGCCTAGATGTGTGTAGCTATATGGTGATTAAGAAGGCTCATAGGCATCTACAGCTAATTGAAGGGTATAAATGTAAAGGAAGGAGGGTGACTGTCTGGGGTGTTATGAGGGCTCGTAACTGGGAGTAGTTGGATGAAATTAATCAAACAAAAATTTAGGCAGGGAAATTTCCAAACAGCGGACCATATGTTCCCTTCTGGCATAAAAACGTGTGAAGGGGAACAAAACACTCTGAAAGCCATGTGGCTTTTGAAGTGCAGCTGTTGTTCCACATTCTCTCCCCTGCTCTGTGAAACTGAGGGCCAGGGCCAGGTTTCTGAAGTGCACATACTATCAACACAAGTGTTAGAAAAACCAGGAAATCACTAGTTAAGCTTATCCACCCCTTGAAGTCCCAGTTACAAGTTGTACCTATGCCTTTCAACCTTGCCTGTTTTTACTTCCCACGTCTCCTCCTCCACTCAAACCTTGACTCCCACAGAGACAGAGTGTTTAAAACTGTGTTTTTGCTTTGTTGGGAAAGTTGATTAAAGCTTTGAAGTATATGACTAACGTGGGGACAGTCTTTCAGTTCAGGATRTGTTCAAGTGTGCAGTATTGAAGGTATTGAAGGATGGATAAGGAAAGGAGTTGGATGGTGTTTAATGGTGTGACAAAATCTATTACTGGTCCTGATACATAAGTTTAGTACCTCCTTCCCCTTCAACAGCTAATGTATGTGTCTGAAATTACTACACTGTATGGAGGACAAAGTTCTTGGCTTCTGGTTAGCAGGTAGCAGTGCTGCAAAGAAATAAATGTATTTTTATACCTTGCTAGGCAAAGAATTCAGGGTTATTTTGTCTTTCTGAATAATGCAAATACAGATTGCGGGCTTGGGGTTTTTTTTCATTTGTTTGTTTTTTGGGTTTTTTTTCTATGTGGCGTCAGCTTGTTGGTTCTGTTGGTTTTGGAGTTTTTTTGAYGATGATGGTGGTAATGGTGTTGTTTAACAGTTTAAAGAAGACCACAAACATTTTGACTTAAGAATAACTCTTGCTTTTTGATGTTATTCTTTCTTATGTAGTTCCCAATGCCCTCCAAGTTGCTCCCCCAAATACTTCCTAACTTCCCCTTGTTCTACTCTCCCACAGCTGCACTCCAGATTGTCCAGTGAAGAATTACTCTGTCATGTTTGGGGACTAAATAAAATCATTCATATATTTAAGCATACTGAARTTTATTTATTTAAATGCATGTCTCAACATTAATTATACAGTCATTCTTGATTTCTTCTCAATTAAAGCCCACAAAACAGAATATGTCATAGAATGTTTTGATTTTTCTGTTTGCATTTTGTTAGGGAAACACTTTGTCCAAAGCAGTTCTCCTGTTTCTAGATTTTAAAGAGATGGGTTGAGGGAAAGTAAGCAGGTCAAAGGAGTTTGAAGGAGTTCAGAGTATTCCATCTTGAAGTCCTTTAAGAAATATATGGAATTTACATTTTCCATTAAAACAATTATTTTAGACGAAATCTATTGCTGATACAAAAAGATAATTTTTGCTTGCCCACAGTATCCATTAGTTTGGTTTACGACTGTTTTGAGCAGTCTTCATGCCTTTCCATTAGACTGTGAAAGCTGTAGACTGTCTCAGCATTGTTGCTGATAACTCCTGACAATAGTAATTGCTCAGTTTTAYAAACAGACAATCAGTAGCTTTGAGTTTTCTTTGATCAATATATGCATGTAAATAACAGCATATCAATGAAAACGTGGCAACAGGTCCGGGTTTTTTAATGTTCATTTTAATATTCTCAAACACCARACAATAAAAGAAATAGACCTGCACCCAAACGGAATTAAAATTTCATCAAAAGCACAAAGGCAAGAGAATTCTGAATTAACTGAACCTTTGCCTCCTGCTGTGTATCTAGATGTTGCTGGAGTTGCCTAACCTTGATTAGTGTCGACACCAAAGGCTATATGTTATTGCAGATCAACTTGCACAATTACTGCTGACATCTTTAATCTGGCTTTTTAAGCAGAAAAAAAGGTGTAACAGTCTTGTGTTCGGAAGCAGGAGCTAGACAAATGCAGGACTGAAGTGATGTGCCCATTTTTAACAAGAACAGTAAATTAACCACTGTAAAATTTACCTAGGGACACAYTGCTTTCTCCTTCACTTGAAGTCTTTGTATTAAGACTAGGTATCTTTTCAAAAGAGGTGCTGTAGATCAAACAAAAAGAATGGTTTTGATGCAGAAATTAATGGTGCATTTGCCTGTGTTACCCAGGAGATCAAATGCAATAGTCATAATAGCCYATTTTGGTTGCAACATCTAGTGATTCTGTGAGGGAATTATGTATTCAGCAAAATACTGTAGACAAATAAATACTGAGATATTTGGCTTTCATCTGTTTATATGAGATAAACKATCTCCAGCATTTTCTGTGGAGAACAGCAGTGTCTAGATTTAAAAAACTAATTTAAGACRTACTGTTTCACCCACTTTATTTCAGTAGACGGAAAGATTTCATGATTATGTTACCATGTGAAGTTTTTCCAAACAAAAAAGGATCTCACAATTGTAATAGTTTCTATGACATTGTCAAGATTTTCTATACTTCTAAAAACTGCCTTAAAATGTGCTCACACTCATAGTGAGATATTTAATTTCCCATTTCACCAGGACAGCTTAACAGAGAGGTTTGATTAATCTCCAGACAGAGAATTTGCAAAGAGCATGCATACCGAGCRTAAGAGCTTTTTCTATTCTTTAATTTATTTTTTTTGGTAATAAATACAATGACTGAAGTCAATTTGCTTAACAAAGCAGGCTGGAACTTGGTGACTGGGACTCACCTTAATAGGTTTCTGAGATGGCTTTTTAATTCATTGCAGTTCTTGAGCTATTGAAAGTTAAAAAAAAAAGAATAAATTATGTCTTTTAAAAACACTAACAAAAAACTCATGTCTAATGACTTCATGGAATGATTTCAAAGTAACATTGCCCCTGGTGGAAAAATGGGAGCCGCCTGCTTTCCAAATGGGCTGCACCTGTGCAGCTCTCACAGAGGTTAAAAACATATCAAAGAGTTTCATCCATGCAGGGCCTTGTGGGACAGACTAAATGGATTCAGAAGTTGGAGGAGGATCAGCACTCCTGGCATCATTTGCTGTGTTACTGTTGGTCCTTGTTTCCTGTTAATTGTGATACTGCCAGGGAAAGGCTTTTTTTTTTTTTTTTTTTTTTTTTTTTTTTTCT